>NW_004949100.1:16507053-16530662 GCF_000317375.1 Microtus ochrogaster | reverse complement strand
TTTGCCAGTGACCTTGCCAGCAAGGGGCCTACCTCTTTGATCCAACCGCAGTGGGATGTCTGGTCTCCTTTTTGCGTGCCCTTCCCTGCCTCGTGCATGCCTCTCCTGCTCTGCCATTCCCCGCTGCTGCCTCGCCGGACCCCTCAGGTCCCCGCCGCTTGCCTCTGCCTCCACGCCAGTCCCCGCCGCTTGCTTCTGTCGCCGCCGGTCCCCCAAAGCCTATTTTTGATTGCAGCGCTGTGTCGCTCCGTCGCTGCCGCGACTGCGTGCTGCTCCGCTGCCGCCGCAACTCGACAGAGAGTTTCTTGTTTCCCTACCTGCCACCATGTCTCTGTGGCCATAATGGACTATACCCTTCTGGAACTGACATCACTTCTTTTAGTGGCTTCTGTCAGGGGACTTTTATCACAGCAATGAGAAATCATTACAATATTTGTAGTGATAGGATCGGCAGGGCTGCATCCCCAGCACCCTGGCCGCCTGCTAGCTTATGCCCCGAAATAATTACATGGACACTGTATTCTTTTAAACACTGCTTGGCCCATTAGCTCTAGCCCTTACAGGCTAATTCTCATATCCCGATCAACCCATCTCTTATAATCTGTGTAGCATCAGTCTTACCGGGAAATATTCAGCATGTCTGACCTGGCAGCTTGCTTCATGGCGTGTGCCCCCGAGAGCTGAGCTATGGCATCTGTCTGAGGTGTCTTACCTCACTTCCTCTTCCTCCCAGCATTCTGTTCTGTTTACTCCTCCCACCTATGTTTTAACCTATGAGGCCAAGCAGTTTCTTTATTACTTAACCAATGACCTTCCTCCATCAAATATTGTCATAGCAGAAGAGCAGGGGTAATGTACCAATGTTATTGAAGAAGGCTCTTTTGGACAGACTCTCATTCCAGGTTTTATTATTACACTATGCATAAAAAACTTTGCTGTATTAATAATAGAAAATAACACATGACACATCTAGAGGGCCCAATTGATATGGGTATCAACAATCCCTAAAGGCCTTTGCTGACATGCTGCAGGTTTGGTAATGGGAACTGTCAGTCTCCTATTTTAGCAGATACTAATTCAGCTTGGGAAGAAACCAAACTATAATAGTAATTATAATAGTAATAGCAGTGATAATTATAGTCAATGTTATGCAAATTGCTTGAAAAATGTTGCTATAAAAAGACTAACTTCATAATGCTGCAAATATATTTAGACGAAGGACTCCTTAATTGCACAGCATTTTAATATCTCTCCAGCATCTGTCCTTTCTCTTCTAGTTTCTCTCTGTAACAGGAACCTTCCACCTTTGATTTCTTTCCTCATGTACAATACAAAAATCTGTAATACTGAGGTACCAACATTTTGATCATTATAGTAACGAAAATTTATTGAGAATGTATTGTATACTGGACATGGCTATAAAGGCTTAGCATTTATTTATCCAATTAATACCCACTTACAACTAAATTTAGGACTAACTAATTTTTAAATTACAGCTTTGCAGAGGCGTGTCATGTGGAAGTGAGAGGGGAAGTAGTTCTTCTTCTATCATGTAAGTTCCAGGGATTGAACTCATGTCATCAAATTGATGGCAACAACCTTTACCTTTTGATCCCCATTATTATATTGTGCATAAGATATTAAAATTTAAAAAAATGGGAATTCTCTCATTAAAATAATGTGCAAATGCATTAACTAAATTTAATATTAAGAATCTTTGATGAACCTAAGACAACAAAAAATGAAAACAAAACAAAATAAGTTAAGCAAAGCTGTGTTAGTCAGTTTGGTTTGCTGTAACAGAATTTCTCACACTGAGTAGGATTTAACAGAATCAATTGTGGGAATTACAAGACTGTGCTTAAGGGGTGGGTAGCGGCTCTCCTTGCTGGAGACTCTCTTAGGCTTTTACCATGTATTACATGGTAGAAGAATGGTGAATGGGGTCCCTTGTGTCCCTACCATTATAGCATTTAGCTCTTTCAGCAGTGTGCTATACTCATGACTGAATCATTTTTCCCCATCTCCAGATAACGTCATAATATTAGGAATGGGTGTGCTCACACCCCAATTTCCGGTGGGACAGACATTGGAGAGGCAATCCATATATGCCTTTCTGCTTCTTCTAAGTGTGATTGTATTTTATTTGGGAAAATATTCCCAGTGCTTCCGGAGAAAGACTTCTGTAGTAACAGAGTTAATTTTCCTCAGAGACTCTCTTTCTCCATCACCTGAATCCCATGTGGCTATCAACATGTTCTCAATCCTTGTAGTCAAATGGAGATGACAACTGCGCTTAGTCAGAGCTGAAAATAAATTTCTCCCTTAAAGCTTTACCTATTTGATGGCCATGCACAGCAGCCCTGGAACTGCTTAGCAAGATGGCAGTAACACAGTGTCGAATGGCATCCGAGCCGACTGTCAATCACACACTACAGCTTTTGTTTTCAAATTCTGTTGGAGGAAAATTTTAATTTAAGTACTTGGATTTCTTTGGATTTGCATATTTCTCTATGAATATATTAATCATTACTTTAATATTTAAAGTTGTACTAGGATAAAGGTTGTCAACGAAAAAAACATGGCAGCAGATTGTCAAACATCTAATTCTCGAGCAAGGTATATATACCATAGTGAGACATTCAGTAATACTACCCCCTCCATAAACTAGAAAAAATAAAACACCTTGGAGCCTGAAATCATAAGCCTGTAGTGAGAAACAGCCAGAGTTCTTATATATTGGTTATTTTTTGGTTTCTCTTTCAATGTATAATTAAAAAGTATCCTGAGCAATAGCTAGCTAGTATCTCAAAGGAGATGAAATTCACCAGAAGCCTGACATTACAAAAATGCAAAGCATCAGATATCCAAGAAAATTGCTCAAAAGAACAAAAGTACTAGATCTTAGTTAAGGCTGTAGTTTTCCTACATGATGTTTGAAATAATGTAAAGATAACATCACTGGTGCTGAAGGCTAAGAAGTAAAACAGGATCAAAAATCATATTCCAAAATAAATAACAAATGATCTTTAGTATGGGATATTGACTAGATTTAAATAGATCAGAGGTTTTCTAAATTTGGGAGAAACTGTATTGCCAACAAAAACAAAAGTCCAAATAGGTAATAAGCCTTTGACAAATCTCAAGTTCATGAAGGTCAATTCTGGGCATGGAGAGATGGCTGCTAAGAGGGAATGCTGCCCTTGTAGAAGACTCTATGCCAATTCCTAGCTGTCATATCAAGTGGCTCACAACCACCTAGAACTCCAGTTCCAGGGAATCTGACACCCATCTGGGCGCACCTAATGGACAAATACACACACACACACACACACACACACACACACACACACACATATGCACAAATGAGTTCTCACACACATGGGGAGGGGGAAGAGAGATGTAAATAAATAAAGAAGTGGCTAAGAGAGCTTTCTGTTCTTGCAAAGAAAATGAGTTCAGTTACCAGAACCCATAAGGTAGTTCACAACTGTCTATAGGTCCAGTTTCAGAGGATCTGCCATCTTCTTCAGTCATGTGCATACATGCACACATACACATACACACGCATTACATGAATAAAAATAAAATAAGTCTTTAAAAAATATTAAATAATAGAATAAATCATTTTTAGAGTGATAAATCTAGTAAGCAAACTACAAGGAATATTTCTGTCTGTTAATGAAAGAGTTCTAAGCTCCAGAGATGACATGATTTTCCTTGTTCAAAAAGTTTCCCTGTCAATAAACTGTATGATTGTACAAGACCCAACCCATCAAACACATACTTTCCAGAAACTTAAAGTGAAGAGTTTCCCCGTGTGGGATATGGCAAGTGCACACTTCATAACTTAAAGGATACTAATCATTTTTAAGTATCTGTCTAGATTACAGTACGCTCCCACAGCCTGGTGGGTGCTATTCTTCTTTGTATTACAAGTTATGAGGAATGTTCTGCGGATTAAGAGTCATGCTATGATATTAAACCATCTAAACTCAGATGGTTCTAGCTGGGCAGGCATGGTAGTTCATGTCTGTGATCCTAGAATTTAGGGAGGAGAGGCATGAAAGTCTTTTCCAAGTTCAAGGTGAGCCTGGATTACATTATGAGCTCTGAGCCAGTCACAGTTACATGAGAGGCTTTGTCTTACTAAAACAAAAGTAAAGGAGACAGCAAAACCCCACATAAAGAAGAGAGAGGGGAGGACACAAAGAGAGAGAATATGAGTGCATGAATTAGATAGGTTCTTTATGAAGTTTTAAATTGTATAACTAATTTATGATTAAGATTGATATATGGTATTCTATTTCCCCATTCCTAGGGAGATCCTTGTGTACCCCCTTTGCCCTTCTTGTTACTTAACCTCTTTGGGTTTGTGGATTATAGCATGCTTATCCTTAACTTTATAGCTAATATTGACTTACATGTGACTACATACCATGTTTGTCTTTCTGAGTCTGGATTACCTCACTCAGTCTAATTTTTTTTTCTAGTTTCATCCATTTGCCTGCAGATTCAAAATATCATTGGTTTTTTTTTACATCTGAGTAATACTCCATTGTGTAAATGTAACACATTTTCTTTTTCCATTGTTTAGTTGAGGGACATCTAGATTGTACTCAGTTTCTAGCTATTATGAATAAAGCTGTTTATGAACATAGATTTTGTTGGTGGACTAGGGAGTGGGGGTAGGGGTGCAAACAGGAGGGATCAACTAGGGGAAAGTGAAAATACTGGGAGAAACGACTGTAATTCATGGTATTTGGGGGGAGAGGTGGAAACCTAATGCAATGGGAGCAGAGTCCTACAGCCAAACACTAGGCAGAGATTGGGATCCTGTGTAGGATGAGGAGAAAGGATAGACGGAACTCAGGAACAACAGGATAATATGGTCTACAGAATCAACGACAAGGACTCAAGGGGGCTCATAGACATCAGGGAACCTTGTAGGGGTCTGGCCTAGGTCCCCTGAGTAGCTTGGTGTTCTTGTGGAATTCCTAACAGTTGGATTTGGGGTGGTCACAGATTCTTTTGACTACTTACAGGACCCTTTTCTTCCTACTGGGTTGCCTCATCAGGCCTTCCTACTGGGTTGCCTCATTGGGCCTTCATGTGTGGTATATAACTGGTAGCATATTATGCTGTCCTTGGTTGATGTCTCTGGGAGACTTGTTCTTTTTTGGGGGGAGACAGAGGGGCTGTAGATCTTGGCAAGCAGGAGATGGGGGAAGAAACTGGGGGAGGGGAGGGAGGAGAAACTTTATCTGGGATGTAATAGATGAGAAAATAATAATATAAGAGTTTGAAATATGGTAGTCTTGTGATAATTTTATGCTTTTGAATTTTAACTACTTACTTTCACTATTGCTAATACAATGGAAGAACAATATTTATATATGTATATTTAAATAACACTGTGGTTTTTTAAAAAATGCTAAGTGACTTTCAGAAAAGAACATATCTATCTAAAGAGTTTTTTTTTTCCAGAGAAGAGGAAAATTATTCTAACTTTAAAGATGAATTATATCACTTTGTAGATGCCAGGCAAATGAAGCATTGAAATAGGATAGATAGAATATAAAGTCAGAAGCGGCATTATTTAGAAATGTCCTTCTGAATTATCCTTATTCAGTGTGGAAAATGGTATCTGTTGCCTAATAGGCTTTGTGCTATTGAAGATAAGGAAGACGTTGTTTGAAGTTCATAAGAAATAAGTTTGTCATAATAAGGAATGGGTAATGTATGCCTGACAACATGGCTTAGTAACCATGGAGTAGAGATAAAAAGGAAATGTGATTATCTTAATTAATGATGATCCTACAAAGGTGCCTCCACAGTAGCATGATGCATGTGCAGGACTTGTGAACATTGTTGTTTTATTTTCAAAACTGCTACTGATGGTCCTGAAGCATTAATAAAAATGTTAATAATTTTGCAAGTTCGGATGAATTGGCGTTTGGCTGCATGCTTTCCGGAGATGGATGAAATAGTGACCAAAATATTATTCCTGCTGCATTGTGGTGGCGAGTGCTATTACATGTAGGAACAATGAGCTTTTGTGATAGAAAGTGGTTTGAGATAAAACACTTTACCAAGCCAGTGAGATGACTCAACCCATATAGGCTTTGGACCCTCATGTTCAAGTTCAATGCCCAGAACCCACATATGGAAGGAGAGAGCCTAGTCCCAGAAGTTCTCTTTTGTTCTCATCATTTTCACATACACATATTTATGCATACAAATAAATAACACACAAATAAACGCATGTTTTAAAAACTTTGTCATTGAGATATTAAATCAATACCATATGTTGAAAATGGAAGTAGCCAATAGACATTCTTTTAACAAGTTCAATATTTTTAGTAATCAGAAAAATGCTAAAGTGACTTTGCTATTTCGTCTCTCTCTCATCAGAATGGATAATGAAGAAAACGACAATTGATAAGGAGGATGGGTGGGGACCTTATTTACTACTTGTGAGAGTATAAGCTAGTGTTAACACTAAGGCTGGGACTCGGGTGC
This sequence comes from Microtus ochrogaster, assembly GCF_000317375.1. NCBI lineage: Eukaryota > Metazoa > Chordata > Mammalia > Rodentia > Cricetidae > Microtus > Microtus ochrogaster. Next base: position 16,524,140 of record NW_004949100.1, on the reverse strand, counting down.
AGATGAGTTCTCCTCTGCTCCTGCAGCACAGAGCCAAGTCCTACCAGTTGTCCTTTGACTTCCACTTGAGTCATGAATGCTGCCTCATACATGCAAACACACGCACACAAGTCATGTATACATGTGTGCATATATAATGTATTTTCAAGTACTTATATATGATATATATGAGTACTATGCTCAAAGACTCATTCAGAGACTGTGAGATGTATGACTGTGTGTGCATGTGTGTGTGTATATACATAGTGTATTTTAAAATACTTATATATGATATATATGAGACTATACTCAAAGACTCATTCAGAGACTGTGAGATGTTGGGAGGTTAGTATCTAAGAGCATCAGCATTTTATAACCTAGTACTCCAAAAAAAGCAGACACATCTGGAGGAAGTTCAAGAGCAGCTCATAGGCTAAAAGGCTTAGAAACAAGGAGAGCCTAGGTACATCTCAGCCATATGATCTCTGCTCACAAAAGCCTCTAATACACAAATGATTGAGAAGACTTATCACGTGTATAAACTATAAATCAAAGTCACTGGAACTTTGGTTTACTTTACTATAGCAACCACCATTTTTGAATTGTGTTAGCTCTGTTCAACATTTTCTAAAGTCAAAAATCTATGATTCTGTACATAATCTCCCAATCAAATATAATGTATATTTGCATGTATGTATGTGTGCATACAAATATCTGTTGTGATGTTTAGTTTTAATTGCTGATTTGAAATAATTTGGAAGCACCTGGGAGGAAAATCTCAAAGGTTTCCTAGTTGGTCTGTGAGCATGCCTGTGAAATATTTTTCTTTTCTTTATTGAGGTAAGAAGCCCCACCCTAAATATGGGAGGCGTCATTCCATAGACTGGAATTGTGTGAGACTGGAGACAGTGAGCTGAATCTTAGGCATGAGTGAACGTATTCACTCTCTGTTGTTAACTGTGGATGTGATAAGTCTCCTTAAATTCCTGCCCTGACTATACTATGATGATAAACTACAGTTTGGTGTTGTAAACTGAATAAACCCTTTCTCTCTTAAAGTTGCTTTTGCCAGGATATTTTACCACAGCAACTAAAATGGAAGCAACAAAACACTTTTTGTAAAGCTTTGAAATCTATGAGAAGAGATAAAGAAGAACAGAAGCACAGAAGGGAGAACATTTACCAAGTAAGCCTTAGAAGGACACTTGGGATCCAATCTGTATCAGTACTGTTAGTGCATCCTACAGTCAGAATGAACTTCATCCTTTTCATTCTAAGAAGATAGAAGTTTTTGTTGTTGTTTGTTTCTTTGGTTTTGTGTGGACTTACTTTGTCCAGGCTAATTCTGTCTCTTTAACTGTACATCCAGGTCTACATGTTCCCCCAGTGATAACTGTTATCCTTATATGAAGAATGAAACAGCAACAGAGAAGAGGGTTTTGTGCTTTCCCTGCTTTTACAAAGAACTTCTCTACACCTGCACTACAATGATGTTCTGTAGTCTTCCATCTACATTTGTCACTGTAATATGATCTGTTAAATAATAAAATACATAAATATGAAGACTTGCCTTTGTCTGAAATTTGAGGCATAAAATTGTTTCCTGTCACAGTGCTCTGAAATGGACAGTTTGTCTTTTCTATTAGTAGTACTCATTTCTTTTCATGTCTTCATTTTGTGGCATCTCTTCTCCCATGGTATTGTGTGTGACTCAGAAGAGAGAATATTAAATGTAAATCTCTCTCTAAAACTGTATTTTTAGTTGTTTGTTGACTCAAAAAATCTTTAAGGTCCTCTACATAAGATTGCCTCATAATTATTGACCTAGCCCCAATCTCCATAATTACACCCAGCCTATTTACTACCACAATAATATGGAGATAAATTAGTAATATCATTATTGGTCTTTGCATCTTAACATTTGGTAAAATTCACTATTGTATTGTAGAAAATTGTATTGTGGAATATTGTATCTGTGATACACGCCAATTTTGCTGAAAAAATGAGTATAAATATTCAAGGTCTTATATAAGCCAGGACTGCTCTTTCCTGGATAGATTTGTCACTTTTCCCACTTAATAAAAATTAATGCATTTTTCTTTACCATGGAGACTTTCCGGCCACTCATAACCTGTTCTCCTGTGGATCACATCCACCTCAAGTGAACAAACCACCGGTTTCCACAGAAAACAATCCAATCAGTATGTAATATCCTGAATTTAAATTATAGCTGAATAAATGTGCTTATTTCTCCATTACTCTGTAATGTCTTTGAGAATTTGGAATTATCTGACTGTAATTTAATATTGAGTTCTAGTCCATTTCTTCACACAAAGAGGCTTTCAATCAAAGTTTTAAAAATATAGTGTCTGAAATGTTTAAAGAGAAAAAGTTTAAAGAAAAATGTACATATTAAGAGGGATAAAACTATGTGCACCTCTGAATAAAAACAAAATGCTGTCTCAGGGGAAAGCAGCCTGAGGATGAACAATCTATGTGGGTCTATGAAACCTCTATTGACAGATGCAGCAAGGTTCACTGATTGAAAGAACTTAAAGCCACTGCTCATAACAGCGTTTCATGTCATTCATTTCTGTCACAACTGTTGCATATTAACTTGTCAGCCTGCCTGATCAGATTGTAGGAATTACTTAAATCCCAGTCATACGATCACATTCATGATATTTTATACATTTCAGTTTTTAAATAGAAATTAAGGCTTTTCCAAAAATAAGGAGAATCTTATGGCTAAAATAAGACATTTCTCTGTGAACTTTATAGTAGTCTCTTGTTTCTGGGAATACATTTCAAGATAACCAGAGTTTATCAGAATGTTTAGACAGTGTCTATCATGTTTATCTATCTGTCTATTTTTCTATCTATCTATCTATCTATCTATCTATCTATCTATCTAATCTATATCTATATCTATATTGTTATTATGCTTAGCTTCAAAATAAATGCTATGAAGCTAGGCATAATAACATAATAGTAATAACTATAAAATAAAAGGTTCAAAATATATACTATAGGAATGGAAGATGGTTCTGTTGGGGAAAAAAGGAGCCTAAATTCAATCCCTGGAAAGAAAGAAACAATTTCTTGAAGTTTTCCATTGACTTTTATACATGTTCCTGGTGGCGGAGGTCCTTCTATCTATGTGTTTCTTTTATTGGTTAATGAATAAAGAACTGGCTTGGCCTGAGGCCAAGTTATATCATGGAAGGAGGAAGGTGGAGAGAGAGAGAGAAGCCATGGACCCAACAAAGTCAGACTTGCCAAAACTTTGCTGGTAAGCCATTGCCACATTGCAACTCACAGATTAATAGAGATTGGTTAAATTAATATGTAAGAGTTAGCCAATAAAAAGCTAGAGATAATGGGCCAACCAGTGATTATTTTTAAATAATATGGTTTCTGTGTGACTATTTCATGTCTAAGCTAGCCCGGCAGCTGGGAACCAACAAGCAGTCATCCTTGCAACATGTTCTCACCCAAACACATGGACACACCCTGAAATAAAAATAATTTTAATTAATTATAAGAATTATATGCTATTGCAAAAGTTTTATGGATATGGTCTTTCTTTCTAAAATGTCTTCCTGGGGTGTATTTCCCATTAAAGTTAGAGGGAGGGGAGTAAACGACTGATGTCAAATAGCATTAAGCTACTACTGACCTTCTCCATCCATTCCTGGGAAAGCATTCTGAAAGGATAATGGAATCTCATGCCACCCCGTCTATTCTGCCCAGGATTTGAATCACACTTCCACCCATTGTATTCTCTCTGCATGTATTACCCTCCTGATCATCATTTTCGAAGACATTTAGGTTCTATAAATTAACGGCACAGTAATGAAGAGTTTATGGTCAAGTATCATGCAAAAGTTGTGCTATTTATTTCCAGCATTTTTCATCTAATATTTCGACCTTGGTTGACAATAAATAACTGAACATCTGCAAAGGAAAATTTAATGTAAGATGTGACTGCTGTGTGATCAAATATAATCCTATAACCTGCAAACACAGAGATAGTTTAACAGTCTCAAATTTCCAAATTAAAGATTATCTAGAAAAATAAGCATTAACTATAATATAAATATAAAGGTAGAAACATCAGTGATGTTTGTTTACTGTAATATTAAATATTACCACCTCATTTAAATGAACTACTTAAAGTTATTGCAATTTCTAAGTAACAAGGAGAACCCTAAGAGAAACATACATTGATCCCCTGAGAAGGGGAAATAGACAAGATTTCCTGAGATAACTGGGAGCATGGAAGTGTGGGGGGGGGGATGGGAGGGTGGAAGGAAAGGAGGAGGAGAAAAGGGGAGTGGAGAGGGGAAGAACAAAAATGGAGAGCAGAAAGAGATTTCTTGATTGAGGGAGCCATTATGGGGCTAGTAAGAAACCTGGCACTAGAGAAATTCCCAGGAATCCACAAGGATGATCCCAGCTGAGATCCTAAGAAATAGTGGAGAGTATGTTCAAATTGGTCTTAACCTGTAGTAAAATTGGTGATTATCTTAAATGTCACGTAGAACCTTCACCCAGAAACTGATGGATACAGGGGCAAAGACCCACAGCCGAGCATTGGGCTGGGTTCCTAAAGTCCAGTTAAAGAGTGGGATGAATGAAAATATGAGCCAAGAGTTCAAGACCATTATGGGGACACACAATGAAACAGCTTACCTGCGCTAATGGGAGCTCACCAACTCCAGTCAAACAGGGAAGTAACCAGCATAGGACCAAACTTGACCTTCTGAATGTGGGTGACAGTTGAATAACTGGGGCAGACTGTGGGGCCATAGGCAATGGCACCAGAATTTACTCCTACTGCTAAATAATATAAACTTGATTTTCTCTGATCCTTTAATTAGCTTAGAATGATTTTTTCAAATAACCTGATAGAATTAGGACAAAGAAAATGAATGGTTTTGTTTGTTCAATGATAACCCAGATAAGTGAGAGAGATGAGAGAGCAGGAGAAATTAAATATTAAATACTATCAGATTACCTAAAGCAAAAATAAAAATTTTAGAAAATTCAATAGAAACCCCTCATTTGTTTCCTCTCTATTTCAGTGTACTTTGGGAATGATCACTATGAACCAAGTTCATCATATTGTTGGAATTGTCCCAGTGAACAGATTAATGGGCATATCTAAAGAGACAGTCTATCACATTAAATACCAAAAACAATAGCAAGGCCAGCTAGGACTTATTCATCTTTTACTGTTAAGAACACTTTTTTAAGGATTCCACAGATACAAACACACTTGATTCTCAAAATAACTCAAAGGGATGAGAATCACTATCATATTCATTAAGGAAATACAATCAAAAACTTCAATCACTTACCAAAGACACACAACTATTGATACAGAAAATTTAGGACAGATCCCTCACATACATGCATGAACATAACAATCCTTCCCTAATGATATAGAGTCTGTCAGTGAGTTGTTTGACTTACAAAGGGGTAGCTCTTCACTACCTCTAATATCCTTACATCTAACCCCAACAACTTGCCTCCCAAAAATGCACAAAAAAAAGCAAAGCTAGAAACTAGAATAAAGAGCAGAAAGTTGCCATCAATCCAGTTAGCGGATCTGCTCAGGAAGTAGCTGGCAACATTATAAATATGACGGAGAGAGCATGAGTGGAAGAATTGAGTCTGTCTCCTTGCACTAAATCTAGGAAACTGTAAGACAAACTTTAAGGAAGCAGAGCCTGAGACAAAAGTTTGAATGTATGTAGTAAAATAAAAAAGAACGAATTCCTCATAATTGTAAATGCAATGTAAGTTATGTTATTAAAAAATGTCATCATACTGGAGATGAAAATTTAATCATGTGACAAATAAATAAATCATTAACAAATAACTTGTGGCTCACAAATTTGTTTCAAAAAAATAGAGAATTGAATTTGTCTATTGGATCCTGTTTCTGGTTGTCAAGAGTTGTTTTGTGTAATGTTAGATCTCTTTTATTCTCATATTAAACATGAATGCATAATAAAGAACTTTAGTCTTAGAACCTCAGATCCAACTCATACAACCTAGATATTGTAGTAGGAGCTGTGGGTTGCATTCCGCCACCCAGCTCCCGCCACTGGCTAGCTTTACCTGAAATAACAACACACAAATTGTATTCTTTTAAACATTGCTTGGTCCATTAGTTCTAGCCCTTACTGGCTAATTCTGATATCCTGATCAACCCATCTCTAATAAACTGTGTAGCACCGGTCTTACAGGGAAAGATTCAGCATGTCTGACCTGGCGGCTTGCTTCATCGCGTGCATCTGCCCGGGAGAGGGGAGCATGGCCTCTCTCCAGAGAGAAGAGCTGTCAAGTCTGAGCTCATGTCCTCTTCCTCCCAGCATTCTGTTCTGTTTACTCCTCCTACCTATGTTTTAACCTATGAGGCCAAGCAGTTTCTTTATTATAATTAACCAATGACCTTCCTCCATCAAGATGTGGTTTTCATAGGCACTGGAAACAGTGTTTGCTATGGTGATGCCTCCAGTACAGTATATATACAGGATACAAGGTAGGCAGCCTGCACATGTACTAAAGCAATCTTGTAATGTACTAATGCAGGTCTATTCAGTCTCTTTCAATAGAAACTGAAAATCATCACTGAAGAAAAATTTCTTTGGTGTAGACCTAATATATTGTCATAGATTCAAAGCAAAAGGTATGAGTTGTAATTAAAAATTATCAAACATGCCATGGACCAAAACCACCTCAAGTAAGCTTCATCTATTAAAAGTAAACAAAGGAATTGAATCTCCCTCCCTATAAAACTTCAGACTATTACATTTGCAGCTACAGAAATCCAATAATGACAAAATTCTAAAGTTCTGATTGATTTATTTTTGTTATAGTAAACTCAATGTATATTTCAGCAAAAGCTAAAATCCTTATTTTGGAAGCAATCAGAATCTCCCCCACTACTTTAGCATGGCCATTTCCTTCATAAACTCTCCTCCAGTAGTGTCTGAGCTCTTGTTTTCTCCTTTCTCTGTTTCCCTCTTGGTAATTGACCACTCAGATAACATCCAAAGGACCTTGTTAATTCTCCATTAAACCCTTGGCAGTTTTCCATGCTGCATAGAGAACAACTTCCGCAGGCTCCTATTGAGGTCTCTGTGCTCCATTATTTTGCTATTATTTAACTAAGCCTATCATCCCTTTGTTCTTCTCTTTAGCTTTACTGACTTTCTTTCCATTTTTGTCATAAAATAAAAACCTCTTCTCCTTATTTTTCCATGAAACTCTTTTTCCCTCTGTCTGGCATAATTCCCACGTTAAAATCATCATTTAAACCATTCTCACTTACTCTTCTTTAGGGCCTCTCTTAACATATCCTATTGTTGGATGAGCTCTCCCTGTCTGCTACCTGGAATTAGAGAAACTTACGGCAGTCTGTAAACATCAGATACGTTCCTCTACTGAAGTTTCCTCACTCTCATTCACGAGTCGTTAGCACAGTATGTCTTGTACATCTGTAATGGTTGTTGATAAACGCTAACAGAATCTAAGCCCATTTAGGGCACAGTTTTGACTGGTTTGTTACAAGCTTCTTCTAAACTACCTAGAAAAGTGCTTGGGATGTTGGATTCAGTTAGCTGATATTTGTTAGTTGACGAAATAAGTGAATGGTAAACTCATATTCATTAAGAAAAGGTGTTGTGAATAAGTTGCAAAAGATAATGTATAAGACAATGAGGATATATGGAAGATTTCATTGATACATGAACAAAAATTGATGAATAATTTTTGCAAGAAAAAGTTAGACCTCCATTCCATTAATACAAAAATAGATTCAAAGCAAGTAGCAATTGGGAATATACAAAATGAGATTCAAAAGAAATTCTATTTCACACTCACTGACTAGACAATATTTAAGAAATATGATAATGTGAAATATTGGTGGAAATGGGTGAAATGGAGGTCTTTCTCATTCTTTATAAGAATGAAAATCAGCAAAAGAGCTTTACAAAGCAATTTGACATCATCTTGTAATGTTAGATACGAATATACAGTATAAATAACTTATTATAAATGTAGATATATTCATAATTAAAAGTCCCATAAATATGCTTAAACACATATTTCTATGAGTCAGTTATACACAATAAAGAACATAGCTAAAAATCACACATAAGTAATTGGGTCTTATTTGATTTTTTAAAAATTGTATGTGTATGAGTGATTTGCCTGTATGTATGTATGTGTACGAAGTGCATTCCTGGTGCTCAGGGAGGCCATAAGAGAGGGTGAGATCTCCTGGAACAAGAGTCACAGAACATTAGCCACCATAATGCTGCTGGGAAACAAAACTCGATTCTCTGCAAGAACCACAAGTGCTCATAACTGCTGAGCCATCTCTTCAGCCACTAGGTAATTCCTAGGACATACTGTTTATTAAGAGATCCAAAGCTCAGAAGACAATATACAGTGAGAATATGTTTCATATGCTTCAAAATAAAACTATGAAACAACAGTATATTATTGATAAATGCAAGTCTAAGGTAACTATAAAAAAATAATAGTTAACCCAAACGTCATTAGCAGTGTTGGCTGTAGTGGAATGGGAGCAATGGGTTGAGTCAAACGTGGGGACAGGCAACCATATATGTAATGCTTAATCTACTTGAGCATTAAAATCTCAGTTATCATTTGGTCATCTGACTTACAACTTTAATTTATGATGAAAACACTGTGTTGTAAATATAAACATAGCATACTATACTTTGAAGACATTATAGAGTGGATTGCTCTGCACCTTGCCTTAAACATTTGGCCAATCTCTCAACTGTCTTTTAGTCTTCTAGCTAGCTCTCATAATTTTCTGTGGACTACTGAAACAGACTCACACTTTTATGTTTACATCAGTTTGCCTATTTCAGAAAGTCTTATCTTGTCTCCCCCAATTCAAACTTTACATTAAAATTTTGCATTTCTTATATTTCTACTATATTTTGCCTGCTCCCTCCCGTGAGTTTATATATTAGCTGCACATGATTAAGAGTAGTTGTGCAAGTACCCTTGTACTTAAGTACCCATGCACTTAAGTGCACTTCTTCTCAAAATGGGAAGACCAGAGGAGTACTCAAGGACACTGGCTACACAATTAAACAGCTTCATGCCAAAGTCTCCTGTTTTCTCCTGGAAGTCTTCATGCTTCCCTTTTTCATGCTTGTCTTTTTGTTTTAAGACTGAGTCCTGTGGAACCTAGGCTGGCCTATATTCTTCACGCAGCAGAGGCATTGAGCTTTTAATCTTCCTATCCCGACACTTCAAGTCCTGGAATTATGAACATGTGCCTCCATATCTATTGTCTTCAGTGTGGGGGATGGAACCCAAAGTCTCATTCATGCTAGACAAGCACTCTACCAAATAAACCATGTTCTCAACTCCTAATGTTATTAGTAGTAATAGTCACCAAAAGTCCTTATAAGTTAATATTTTTTAACTTTTTATTTTTTTCTGAAATCAAAATATAACTGCATCACTTACCCCCTTCCCTTGCTCTTTCTCAAATCCATGGTCTCTTTCTTTGAATGTTTCTTCTCTGAAGACAACTCTTTATCCTTTTCTCATCATTCTTGAATTTCTGAATGTTTGCTTATGCCTTGCCTATACTTGAGGCCCATAAGAGTTTTCCTTTCATTGGTAACAAGTTTGTTGCTGTTGTCTTTGTCCAGGAACTGCTTACACAGCCATGTTGGTGTGAGTTTATGGGTGTTGCTTCTCTAATATTTTGAAGAATTACAATCTCACAGCAGACTTCTTGTCCATACTAATATTTTTAAAGTTATTAGAATGTGTCTTTGATTATTTCTGAACTATATGTAGGTAATTATCACATGAAAACAACTGAAAGACCTTTTATTGTGTCTGTCCAGGAATCTCTAGCTTGTGTTTTAATTCAAATTTAGCATCTTCCTCAAGTTTTATGGTTACTATTAGGTTTTCAGAAATGTTATAAGTCAGTTATGAAACACAGGCACTATTAAAAATAAAACTGTATGAATTTATAATTAAATAGATTACATTATAAAACAAGGTGATAAAATCCCAAAGCTTATTACTCCTATTATTACTGCTCTGCATTCTTCTGAAAGCATTTACTAGTATTATATTGATATGATGGAAATACAGGCTAAAGTGTATTCTCCCAAATAGACATTCATTGAATCCATAGTAGCACCTTAAAATCCTTACCATAGGCAAATGATACTACCCAGGACCTGAATTGTTACCATTTGATTATGTAGAGTCTGCAAAGTGATAAAAATACTCATAAGTGCATATTGCTGAAATTAAATGTGTGCCTTCTGTTTAGCTATTGCGAAGACAGAAATACTGATGAAATGTTTGTACAGGGTTTGGCACAATCTTCTCCCACACATAAAGAATTCAAGTGTATTTTTGATGGAAGGGAGAATTTTTAGCATATTATTATATTGTTTGACTAGTTTTATTTCTTTCTTTTTCTTTACTTTCTCTTTTGTTTTTTTGGGGGGCGTTGGTGGTTGAGGGAAGGATTATTCTGCTTTATTTTGTTTTTCAAAACAAGATTTTGTTAGGTATTTTTGTCTGGTCTCAAATTAACTATATACAGGCTGTCCTTGAACTCACAGAGATCATCTACCTCTGTCATCTCAGAGCTGCATTAAAGGCATGTGATATCTACTACCTTGCCCAGCTACTTCTTTGGGAGAATGTTATTAGGAGTGGTGAATGCATTGTAAAGGTGCAGATATCCATTCATGCACACGTGGAGGCCAGAGGTTGATGTTAGGTGATTTTTTTCTATTCAGGTGATGTTTTTATGGTTCCTGAAAAAGACTTTCAGGTTTTTATTTATTTATTTACATACTAGTCCTAATTCCCTTCCCTCTGGCTCCCCCCCTTCCCAGACTCCACCTCCAATTCAGTCCTCAGAAAGGGTAAGGCCTCCCCTGGGAGGTCAACTAAGTCTGTCCCATCCCTCAGTGATGAAGGACTAAGCACCCCCTCTCCGTGCCTAGGATAAGCAATATATCTCACCATAAAGAATGGGCTCAATAATTCACAACCCCAGGAAGCTAGATCCCTCTTTCAGATACAGATGGAAGCAGATACAGAGATCCACAGCTAACCACTGGGCCAAGCTCCAGGAACACAAACAAAGTGAAAGAGGAGCAATAATATGAAGTAAGGGGTCAAGACCATGATGGGGAAACCCACAGAATCAGTTGACCACAGCTAGTGGGAGATTACTGACCCTGCACTGACAAATGGGGAACATGCATAGGACCAAACTAGATTCCCTGAATAAAGGTGACAATGCTGGACAATATATGGGACCACTGGCAGTGGGGCCAGGATCTAACTCTAATGTATGAAATGACTTTGTGAAGTCCATCTTCTTTTCAAAACAGGATTTATGTCTAAAAATATGTATGTTTGCATATGAGAGTTTGTTTGATTGAAAGAGTTTATTAATAGGGAGCAATTGTAAAACAGAAAATCGTTTCAAACTTTTTTACATCTTTTTTCTCTTCTTTATCATTTCACCTTTGATTTATTCATCTTAGCAAACAAAGAAAACTGGTTCAATTTGCAGAAGACAAATGTTGGTCCATCTTAGCGGTGTTCCCAGTCTTGTCCTTTTCTTCTTGTCCAAAGGCAAGAAAGAAAAAGATGGAAGATAAACCTAGAATTGTACAGTCATCATCTGCCCATAGTACCTAGTATATAGAAATTCTCCATGCAAAAGTATCCTTAAAAACTAAAGTTAATGTGCCTTTAAACTCTCTAGTGGAGATGCTGCACAGTTACAAGATAGTCCGGACAATCACCGGGTCATGGAATCAAAGGAGTAGGGCCAAACTCATGTCTATAGTCATAGCACTATAACACTCATATTAAAATGAGAAGGAAAGAAAGTAGATTAGATAAATAATGAGGAATGAATAGTAGTGCACATCAAGGCAAAAATCAAAACTCAGTCATAGTCGGTTCTAATAATTCTTTCTAAACTGCCCCAAATAAGACTAGCATACTCTTACAAGTCATTTCATATAAAATGCAGAAAATTCTAATGAACTACACTTCTTTAACTAGAGTGTAGCTTTGTCTTGTGGGCTGATTGTACATAACAGTAATAAATTAAGTGTACTCAGACTTTATCAGTAAACTATTTCTTCTCAAGGCAAAGGTTGATTCTCTACTTTCTTCTTGCCCCACAATATAATAAAATTGGAGTCATCTTGATGAGATAAGGCATCATTTTCCATTGAATATTTTTGGAACTAGTTTACCGACAGAAAAAATCTTCATTAAAAAACATCAAAATGAACAATCCACATGGCACTTTCTAGGCCTCAGCATGGAGGACAGAGATGGCTCCCCAGCCAGACCCCTGGCTTTGGTGGGGCACAATCCATCATGAACCCAGAGGATTTGGGCAGCTGGGCATTATCGTGGAGACTGAGAACAGGGTGAGGAAATGGGAGAGAGAGGGAGGCAGAAAGATTGATGTGCTGAGGAGAGAGGAGGATGTGGGCAGGCAAGAAAGGTGAAGAGTAGGCTGATGTAGATGGCCTCCTTGCAACCGGGGTCTGTGGTGATGTCTGGGCCTGGGCTGCTGCCAAGGGCCATATCTTTGCTTGTGACCTATGGTGGTCTGTATTGATATCCTTGGCTCCTGTTTTCAAAGAGGTCCCTACAGACACCCAGAGTCTGAGCCACCCCCTGTGACCAGGTCAGTGTCTGGGGGATGTGCCCTCATAGTGGACAGGCCAATCTAAGAGGCCTCTGTTGCCACCTAAGACCATGGAGCCATGCTAACAAAGGAGGTCTACACTGCCACCTAGGACAGCTGTGGGGGCCATGTCTGGTTCTGTGGTCTTGCTGTGACCTGGCTCTGAATTGACATCTGTAGCTCCTGTGGTCATGAAGGGCTAAGCAGGGGCACATGGTATGGACCAACACCTGAGGTCCTGCTGGTCTTTGCTGGTCAAGTTTCCACCAGGGTCATATAGATCTGGGAGGCCTGAGTTGCCACCTGAGACCATGCTGTCTCCCAACCTGAGCTATAGACAAGAGCCAGTCCAGTGACCCTACTGAAGGCCAGGATCTGTACTCTTCTCAGTGGTTCAGGTTATCATTGAAGGCTGAGCAGGCCCTGGGCCCGGTCTTCCATCTGAGGTCATGTTTGCATTAGAGGGTTGTGCTGCCACGGGGATCATGCCTATCTAGGTGACTTTGAGAGCAGCAGATCTGATCTATACCCATCATCAGCCATGTGATGGTATGCTTGTGGGAAAGATGCTCTCTCTTCTTCACTCCTTGCCACCTATGGTGGGCAGGAGAGCTGTAGAGCCAGTCTTGTCCCTCACCAGTCACTGAGAGCAGGTCCTGTACCTTACCTGAGGAACATACCAGAGCTGTTGGCAGGGGATGTCTCAGGTGACTTGGTCCTGTGGACAAGAGATCAGAAAAGGGGCACCTGCCCCCTCCTTCTTATGCTATGTGGTGTCATGGGTGAAGAAAATATACCCTCCACCCTTCACCCCTTGCCTACTCCAGCAGGCAAGACAAGAGAAAAGAAGAACTGGCCCTGTCCCTCACTAACTGCAGCAGGTGGGCGTGTGGGTCATATACCCTGCCTAGGTAAAGTAGTATAACTGGCCCTGGTGGTTTGAGTGCAAGAGAGCAGGCTCTAGGGCATGGAGCAAGAGAACTGCCCCTGAACCCTGAGCTAGCTGGGGAAGGGCTGGAGAGTGTATCCTGGTGGTGACAATGACGGAAAGCTGGTGAGCAGCAGCTGGATATTCAGGAGGCAGTATGGGAAGATGAGAGGGATTGAGATGCATGATATAAAATCCAAACGAACAACTGAAAACAAACAAAACAAAACACAAACGAACTGAGGCTGGAGAGGCGGCACGGAGATAAAATGTCAAACATGACTCCTGAGTTCAAATCTCAGCCTTTACGTAAAAAGCCTTGTACATTCATGTGACTGTAATCCCACGCTGTACCGATGATGGAGACAGAAGGATCATTGGAGCTTGCAGTATGCTTGCCTAGTTTTGGGGTCATAGGAGTAAGACCGAGTAATAGAACAAGGTACTCTTGTGATAACTGCATGTGTACACTGGATGCAATTGCACACAAACTTGCATACAAAGCACATACATACGTACAGACACACACAAAAGCAAAAACATACCAGACCAATATTCAAGAAACTCTGATGAATATTAAAGTACATGACAACAAAAGTAGTATTTCTGTTCTTGCGATAGTCATTAACTATGAATATAAGTGGCCTTAAGATGATCTATTTTACATTAATGCTGTTCTCATTTATTCATATAATTCAGCAAGGAACAGTGATGTAAGAGAAGCTGATGGAATTTTGACAATATTAGACAACTAATTTTTTTTTTTTGTAGAACTAAGTACTCACCACTGACTCTGTGCTTATCAGAATTTTTAAGAATCCTTGTCTGATAACCTGGCGCAACAAAGACCAACTCACAGGGAACTGGTACGTATCCTGATTTGAATGCTATTGTGGTATGAGTCTGAACAGCAAGGAGGAAGTCAGACAGAGACAATGCTTTACAAATGAGAAGTTTTTCTTTGTATATCTCTGACAACAGCTGGTGAATAACAGTCTTCTGATTTTACTCCTAAATGAAGGTTCCATGTGTTAAACTTTTAATGTCTCTTTTTCCTTGGTCTATAATGATTTGGTAAGTAAACAAGGAATTCTTAATCTTTATGTATATCAAAGAGAATTTTGTGCCACATCAAGATATCAGTTTAAAAAAGGTCTGGGTGCTGTAAAACAATCCTCTTCTACACTATGAATATATATTATTCTCATTCGTTAAGAAACTAAGCTGATAAGAAGTTAGCTGGGAAGAAAGTTAAGCGGGAAAGCCAAACCAAGAATGATGGGAAGTAGAGCAGAGTCAGAGGAGCACCCAGGAAATAATACATGCTAAACCATGAGACACGTTGCAATACATAGATTAATAGAAATTGGTCAATTTAAGTCTAAGATTTAGCTAGTAATTAGCCTGGGCTATTGAGTTACCATTTATGGTTCATATTCAGTCCCTGAGTTGGATATTTGGGACATGGAAGTCAGGACTGGAAACGACTTTATACCTGCGCTTTAAGTTTCTTAGTAGCAAAACTTCTTAAAGGGAAACTAGAACTTCTCCAGTATTCTTAGGGTTCACTTCTTTCCTGGAAGATTTGTCATTTCTAAAACTAAAACTTGTTCAGTAAAATTAGTTAACACAGCCAAGAAAAGATGTCAATAAATGCTACAAATTAACATTAGCTGAAAGTAATGAGAAGATTAAATTAGACAAAGTTTATCTTCATTATGACTTGAAAATGAGCAAACGTGCAACCAGACATGCTTGCTAAATGAAATTATGAAGAAAAGAAATTCCCCAAAATGAAAGTTTCATTAAATAAGGGGAAAAAATGTAGCTGTATGAGAAACACAAGAGCTTGGATCATGATCTGGTTTAATCCTTATATACATAAAATCATTCATTTCCTTGCCCTAAATTTTTTTTAACCTAAGTGAGATAGAAAATTAACAAGGCTTAATATAGATAATGGATGTGGAGTATGATGGATATGTTGCTGCTATAGAAAGTTCACATTTACGTCCTTGGTCCACTCCATCATCACTCATTGTGTCAGGCATTCAGTACACAAGAGACTAGAGAAGTACCCAAAGGACAGCCATGAAGATATGCTTTCATTTCAAAAATATTAAAGTATTACTGAAGAATTTCCTAAATATCTGTAGTGACTTTAGAGTAAACGTCAGTGCATTGCTACATTGCTAGCAGATGGAGATAAGCAATACCTCATACTGCTAGATCACAGGATATGATTTTTACTGTGTTAGAGAACAAGGTCCTGCATGGTGTAGAAATTGGCCATCAAGGATTCTAAAGAAGTGAAAACAGAAGGCTATTTTGTACCTTTGTAGTATTAGGGTTATAAACTGATAAAAAAAAATATCCAGAAAGGCCTTGGAGACATCAAAATATTCCCTCTTTAAGCAGCAATATGTGGAGGAATAAATTTCCATTTTTAGTAGCTCAGTTCCTTCCTCTATAACCCCTAAAGGGCAATGTTGTTCAATACATCTCTGTAAAAAATAAAATTGTGACTGTTTCGTGTGCTTCTTTAACCAGGCAATGCTTAGTGCCATGTCTGCCTCTTAAACACACTAAGATCCTGTTAGACATCACGATGCTTGTTGCTATTCTTACTTACAAGGAAAGTGGTAAAGACTTAGAAAATGATGCTAATAGAGAGGGTGTTCTTTTCTTCTCTCAAGCATTTACACATTGCTATATATACATATAAACAGTTATAATGTTTTAAATAAAATGGAGAGTTGAAAGAAACATTTCATGATTCTCCTAACAACCAACAATACTCAGAATATTATTTATGATGAAAGAACACCCACTTATGCATTTTCTGAGGCATATATTTGTTGACTACCACATTTTCTCACCAGGTCTATAATAGAATTTTGTCAAACTAACATTTTGGTTAAGTTAAAAGCAAACCAGAGCTCCTTAATGTCATGTGTCAACATTATCATCTCAAAGAACAAATTCTTATTGATCATTAATTCATTTTTTGAATTATGGCGAAATAAGATAGGGATAATTAATTTATCTGTGTACTGTGGTTGCATGTGTATGCATGTGCCTGTGGATGAATTTACCCAAGAACGTGTGGGGATTCCATGAGCTCTTACATGAAATTGAGAAAATACAAAGGGAAAAAAAATAGAGTTAAAGGATGTACATATTGTTTTGGTTAAAATACATCTATTTTTACAAATGGGGAGAGGAGAGGCCCGATCTTCTGCGCCAGGAGACCTAGCTTTGGGGTGAGTTTCTGGCCCCGCGGCGCCAGCCTGGGATGGGGAGTTCAGAGGTTCCTTGGCCCCCCAGCCTTCTTGGGCAGAACCCTCCCCACTTCGGCCCCACCGCCCTCCTTAGGCACATAACATCAACCAGCCCAGCCTGTCTGGGCACGGGGTC
>NW_004949100.1:16496010-16498980 GCF_000317375.1 Microtus ochrogaster | reverse complement strand
GGGGGGAGGGGGAGAAGGGTTGGAGGAGGGGGGAAGGGTGGGAGGAGGGGGAGGGAAATGGGAGGCTGGGAGGAGGTGGAAACTTGTTTTTTTTCCTTTTCTCAATAAAAAAAAATAAAAAAATAAAAAAAACAAATGGGGAGAGAACTCAGTCATCAAAATTCATGACATACAAGTGCAAGGGCATGAGTTTGAAACCCCAGTACCTGCGTAAAAAACAGACATGCTATTGCAGTTTCTGCATGCCCAGCACTGGGGTAAAAAATCAGGCATATCCATGGTGCACATTATCTTGCCTGCATGGATGAATTAGTGAGCCCCAGGTTTGCTGAGATGCTTCCTCTAGCATGGTGCAATGTACTGAGGCATGCCACAGGTGCATATATAGGCAGCACTGATTGGACTCAGGGTTATTAATATCTGAAGTTGGGATAGTGATAGTAAACACATTGTATGAGTTGAGTTTTTCCAAAAATAAATAGGATTTTAAAAAATAGATGGATAAAAATCAAGAAAGACACACAGTGCAATGAATACATTGCAAAACACTCCTGCACCTAAGGCTCTGGAAACATTGCAGAGGAGGAAATACAAGAAAAAAAAAGTAAGAGACAGATGTTCAAGGAGTTTGCTGTGAGATTGTGTCTCCTAGAAATGTCTGAAGCTACACCCAAAACCATTTACCAGCATGACTGCTTAAACATGAGCTGAACAAGAAATGCATCAACAGACATGCCAAAGTGGATGGGGAAAAGCCCATGAGGCCTCACCCTACACAAAGAACTACAGACAACTGAAGAATGCTGAGAATAGGAGAAATCATCTTTGCTGGGGGAGAGCACTCAGCTAGTCATCTAATGTCAAATGGTCAGGCCTAAAACATGCAGATGAGTGACATTATACAGACTGAGGAGGTTATATTTGGAAATATGTTATACATATGTATATATAAATGCAATAATAATTAATAAAAAAGAGGGGAAAGGGATGTAAGAGAATAACGAATGGAGGCAAATCCAGTACAAATATTTTGTATACATACATTAAATTGTTAAGAAAACAGATTGTGAACAAGTATCAAATTGTCTTTCAAATTATTCTTGATGTCTCTTATTTTTCTTATAAAAAAACTTTGTATATTTATTGTAAGGCTGAATGGCTAATAAAATGTGTTCTAATCTTTCTCCTGAAACAGTCTTATTGCACATTCTAATTTGAAAAGAATTTTTCAGGATGTATTATTTCTTGATAGTGGTTTTCTTTTAGTCTTTCTCCACATCTTACCTACTTGGCAACTGCTGAGAACTCAGAAGTTAATCTTAATGAGATTCCCTTGTGTGTAATAAGCTACTTTTGTCCTTTTCCCCCTGTGATTCGTTCAAAGTTTTGTTATTTAGCAATCCATGTTTTTACTTTGAAAAATCTGATGTAAAGAGGTGAAGAACTCTTTGTGTTTAGCCTACTTTGAGTTTATTGATCTTTTTAAAGCACAAAAAAACTGTTTCTTCAAATCTGAGAAACTTATAGACATTACATCATCCTGTCTTTTCTAGCTGTTCCTTAGTCCCCTGTCTTCTTCTGGTTATGTTTTCATTGAATTTGATGGTATTTTCTGTTTCCCTTAAATTGTGCATCTATTTATTTCTTATGTTTTCTTTTTGATTTTTTCTTTTCATTATTTAAAACAAGTTTTAAACTTAAACATATTTTATCATATTCTTCCCTTTCCCATGTCATTCCAGATTGTCTCCCCCGATAATCATACAACTTTAAGATCTTCCTCAAAAAAACAAACAAAAACTCAATATAACAACACATCCTCCCACATCAAGAAA
Source organism: Microtus ochrogaster (assembly GCF_000317375.1). NCBI lineage: Eukaryota > Metazoa > Chordata > Mammalia > Rodentia > Cricetidae > Microtus > Microtus ochrogaster. Next base: position 16,497,145 of record NW_004949100.1, on the reverse strand, counting down.
AATCAATAAATAAAATCAGACTCAAGAAAAACTTATAGCCAAATAAAACCATTCAAAAACCAACCAACCAAACCTATGGAGTCCATTTTATATTGGTCAACTACTCGTGAACATAAGCCCTGCCCTGGGATGGTTGAAATACCCAGTGTCACTCTACTGGAGATGACTGATTCTTCCTCTCCCAGCTTGCAGAACCAACAGGTAGCTGTTAACCTATACCCTAGTGCAGTTGTTCTCAACTTTCCAAACATAATATAAATCAAAATTAAAAGCAAGGAGATAAAACAAAAATTAACATCAAAGTTGGGCAAGACAAGGCAATAGAAAGAAAGGAGTCCAAGAAAAGGCACAAGAATCAGAGACATACCTGTTACCACAGTTTGGAATCCCATAAAATCACTTAAATGAAAGCCATAATATATCCACAGAGGATTTGGTGCAGATCAGTGCAGTTCTTGTGCATGCCACTTCAGTCTCTGTGAGTTCATAGAAACTTTGCTCATGTTGATTTGGAGGTCCCTGTTTTCTTGGTGTTCTCCATCACATTTTTCTTCTTTGTTTTCCCCATGGGGTTCCCTAATCACAAAGGGGAGAGATTTAAGGTAGACTTTCCATTTAAGGCTGAGTTCCAAGGTTTCTCAATTTTTGTCGGTGGGTCTCTATATTTGTTCCCATCTGCTGCAGGAGGATGCTTCTCTGATCCTCCCTCCATCCTTCCAAATCCAATGCCCTGTCTTATCCCTAACTCCGCAGCAGACAACGTCTGAACTTTCTCTTCCTTCCTTGCCCCATCTCCAGTAGACCACACAGATCTTGTTCTGCTAGCATCTTTCCTCCTACTTGTTGATTTGTCCCAGCGTGAAAAGTGTGGCAGGTGCTTCCTGTTACCAGCCAGGGAAACAGGTAGGCTAACTGCAGATCTTCATTGCTCCTTTGGTTCTTCCAAATTAATTCTCCAGTCTCATCCCCAGTTCTGTAGTAAAACACTAGCTGCAGTTTCTCTCCTGCATCCATCCATCCATCTGCATTGGATCATACAGATCTTCCCCCTCAAACTTCTTTCCCGTACTCATTGCTTTGTGAGCCTCCAACTCTAGTAGGTACTCCCTAGAAATCCACAGGCCACTCAAAGCAG
>NW_004949100.1:16463165-16493904 GCF_000317375.1 Microtus ochrogaster | reverse complement strand
AAAACATATAGCTATCCTCCTGGGTAGGGGAAGTAGACAAGATTGCCAGGCAAAAAATCGGGATCTTAAGGGTGGGGTGGGAGGGGGGTAAGGGGAGATGGGGAGAAAAAAATCAATGTATTTTATTTGTGTTATTCTTCATTTAACTTTAATTTTTTCCACGTGTACTTTCTAATAACTGTAACTCTATTTGAGGAATCACTCTAAACATCCTTTCTCTTTTTGTATATACATTGTTACCATGTATTTGAACACAATTTATCAGAGCTATTTTGAGGATTTCACCTCTCAGGATAAATGGTGGACACCTTTCTTTTCTACACCTTTTTCTTCCTTACCTATCTCAGATTCTCTGGTTAGAAACCAGACATTTAATATAACATTCATGGGCTGGAGAGATGGCATGGCGACATAGAGAATTTGCTGCTCTTGCAAGGGACCCAGGTTTGGTTCTTCGCACATCTATGGTGCCTTACAACTACCTGTAAACACAGTTGCAGGGGACCCAATACCCTCTTCTGGACTTCAAGGGAAGCTCCAAACACGTGTCATGGCGCACACACACACACACACACACACACACACACACTCACACACACACACTCAGACCAAATACATTTGAATTTTATAAACTATTTTGTTGATTTCAATATATCCAATGTTTTACTCATCTGATGACTTTTTTACCAAAAGGAATAATGATACAGTCCTGTGTTGCTTTGTTTCTATGAATCTGTTTGCCCTGACTGCAGTTCCAAACCATAACAGTCTGCACTTACATCAGCTCTCTATTAGTGAGCTCATCCACCCTCCACTATGAAAGGATTTTTAAAAAAGATTTTAAAATTTTTTATATATATATATGTGTGAGAGTGTCTGCATGTACATATGTGTACTGCTTGCATCTGTGGTGCGCACACACACACACACAGAGGGTATTGGCTCCAATGTAACTTAAGTTATGGGCTTTAAAAGGGTGAGAGTTACCTGATATAGGTTCTGGAAATCAAATCTGTATCCTCTTCAAGAGTACCCAGTGCTCTAAACCACCAAGAAGCATTTCTGTCCCAAACAACCAAACTTTTGGTGATAGTTCTTTATAACACATTATTTAATGGGATGAATACAATGTGACAGTGCTTTTGTCATTCTAAACTGTCTGAAAAACTGTCCAGTTCTGCAAGTTTTTTGCTTTTTAACTATACTAATAGTAAATCAAATCAGCAAAAGGGAAAACTTCACTTCTGTGGGTCAGTTTCCATTGTGAAAGGACTTAAATGACAATAAGACTCATTTTTAGACTTCCATTGTACCATAAATTTGTGCCTTATTTGATCCAGTGTTTTTAATTTATTTTAGTAAGTGACAAGATAGAGAGCACAACAGTCAAGATAAATATACTAATATTTAAATTTTATTGGATTTTTGTTGTTTTTATTTTGATTTTTTTTAGAATAAAAGTCATTGCCTATAATGTGGTAGAGACTCCCTGGGGAAAGTTTAAAATACTTAGTTCATAAACTACACAGATTCAATGACTTCAAGGTATTTTGTGATACATTTTCTACTCCTGGGGACACTTTGCCCTGGAAGAGATTGCACCATGAAATTGGTTCAGGGATTATGCATTTGTCTATTTCAAGACCCAGGAGACTGCTGACAAGCCCATCCCTATGATGAAGGATTTGATACTGAAGTAGCCAAACTAATTTTTTTTATTTTCTTTTGTTTTGGTTTTGGAAAGTTAAAAATAAAAGAGCTGCCATAAAGTTGGGTGCTGTTCTTACAAAAGCCACTTTAAAAAGGAAAACACAAATAGCTACCAAAAGATGTAGGAATGGTCCTTCCTCCTCCTCTCCTCGTCTTCTTCCTCCATTTCTACTTCTGCTTCTTTCTTATCCTTCTCCTTCTTCCTACTGTCCTCCTCCTCTTCCTTTTATGTACCTCATTAAGATTACCATAAATATTAGTTTCCAATGTGGCTGTATAAGATTACACTCCTACCAGCAGAGGAGGAGTGTTTCCCTTACTCCACATCCTCTCCAAAATAAGCTGTCATTAGGGTTTTTTTTTTTTTTTTTTTTTTTTTTTTTTTTTTTTGGTTTTTTCGAGACAGGGTTTCTCTGTGGCTTTGGAGCCTGTCCTGGCACTAGCTCTGTAGACCAGGCTGGTCTTGAACTCACAGAGATCCGCCTGCCTCTGCCTCCCAAGTGCTGGGATTAAAGGTGTGCGCCACCATCGCCCGGCGTCATTAGGGTTTTTTATCTAAGCCATTCTAACAGACGTATCTCAGATATGTATCTCAATGTCCCTTTGATTTGCATTTCCCTGATGGCTAAGGTTGATGAACAATTCTTTAAGTGTATCTTGGCCATTTGAGACAGCCTTAATTCAAAGAAAGTCACTTAGTCCTACCCCAACTTGATATGCCATGCCTTGTTGAAACTCATGGGAGGTCTGACACTTTCTGAACAGAAACAGAGGAGGAGTAGATGGTGGGGTAGAAGGGATGCAGGGGAGGCAATAGGAGAAGAGGCGGGGAAATTGTGGTCAAGATCTAAAATAAATAAAAAATTTTAATTAATAGTAGCAATAATAATAAAGAATACCATAAATAGAATTTCAACAAGCCATGTTGTACCAAGATGAGTGTACAAAGCCTGTAAATATACTACCTGAATATTTGTTTACATAGTTCTATTTTTTTTTTTCGAGACAGGGTTTCTCTGTAGCTTTGGTGCCTGTCCTGGAACTAGCTCTTGTAGACCAGGCTGGCCTTGAACTCCCAGAGATCCACCTGCCTCTGCCTCCCGAGTGCTAGGATTAAAGGCGTGCGCCACCACTGCCCGACTTACATAATTCTTTTATAGTCCAGAGATCATTACCCACTCTTTCTTGTTGTTCCCCATATGGACTTGATGTAGTCACATCTTAGCTATCAATTATATTCACTCCATTTACTAAAATAAAGTGAAGTTGGGGCTGGAGAGGTGTCTCAGTGGATAAAAAAAAATGCTTGTTGCTCTTCCTGAGAATCTTAGTTCAATTACTTGCACCCATGTAGGGTGGCTAATAACTGCCTGTCATTCCAGTTAAGAAAAACAAGCATACTCTTCCAGCCTCCATAGGCACTAATAACTACATGTACAGACAGGAACACACGCACACATACACACAAATTTAAAGAAAGTTAACCTATGATAGAAGGTGCAATACACAACAGACACACATGCTAGCAAATGAAAACTGTCATACAAAAAATGTGTTACCTGATTTTGATTTGTTGGTCAGTAGGGACCCATAGAAAACACCTAAATATCACAGGCCATTGTCAATGCTGCTGCTTAGCCCTCAAAAATCAGTAAGTATTATTGAGAATGAGTCAAATACTTGAGCCGTGGAACATAGAAAAATCAACCTGGAACTCACATGGAAATTTTATTTGTGCTGACTGGCTTTCACAGTCCTAAAAGGTTACATACTATATTGTTGGGAAGTAATCAACAATGTCACCTAGCTGTGAACCCTGTAAATTACAATGGTAATTGGTCTAATGAGAAATGACAGCTGGTGAAATCATGGTATGAATGTTATGGTATCAATCACTGTTTGATGATATCAAAGGACTTTTCCCTGAGACAGAATCCAATAGGGCCAAAATCCTGCGTGACTTGAAAAGTCTTAGACCTTAGAGGAAACCCTAGTCCAATTATTCTGTTAAATGGATTTATGATAAAATAAATCTTAATGTATTATTGTTAAGCCCACACATCAAAGAATAAACCCTAATCAGAGAAGTGTCTCATTCCAGCAAAATAGAAATAAGCCAGAGACCCTCAACTGGCCAACACAGAGATAATAAGAGACTGTACAGTGCCTACCCTAGTCAGAACATACCTGTTTCTCCTCTACTCCAGGGCTTGGGATCTTCCACAAAGACTCTGCAGAAAGAGTATAAGAGTCAGAAATGGTGCTTTCCACATATAACAGGGAAGAAGCACATATGAATCCATAGCCATTGTGACAAATTACATAAGACTTGGGAAAGCTTGAATTAGACATAATTCCAGCATGATAGGGAGGAGATGGGCATAAAACCCAACAACTACATGAGGGGCTATTAATATTTGAAAGGTTCTGGGAAAAATAGAGTAAATTCTTTATAATGGTATGACAACCTGGTAAATCTTCCATACTCCAGGGAAGGCTCATTCCTAAGAGTAGTTGAGAGATAGAAATTGTACTCAATGGCATTACAAAATAACAACAAAGAAGAAAAACAAATGTTGGACAGACAAGGGAGGGAAGGTGAAGAAAGTGGATCTGGCAGGTGATGAAGGAGAAGAAATATATAATATTATCAAAACTTATCAAAAGTTCTCGAAGAATTAATAAAATAATCTCTAAAGCAAGACAAATGTCCTAATGCGAATGGGGAATTTTAAGGTGGGAATTTATTGCTTCAGAGTTACAAACGATACTATATTTGCTTCCATGTATTATTGCATCCTTAAATAAGAACCCTGTGACTATCACTATGTAGGTTTCATGGAAGTCTTCTGTAGACAGTCTTATGATAAGAAAATCCATTGCCTGTTCTTTAAGGTAAACTGCCATGAACAAAAAGACACTTGGAATTTGCATGTAAGAAATGATTCCCCTCATTTGTGCTGTAATACATCCAGCCAGTCAACTTTTAATTATCTTTAATTTAGGCTCATTTATTCATGTTCAGCAGTGATACTCATCATTATATATTCTTCCCTAGATCAATAAACAGTTGTCAGTTTTAGTGACTGGTTCACCGAAAAGCAGAAATTTTCAGGGGTTCAAATAATAGAATAAGCACCAGAAAAAAAAAAATGATGAGTAAGTAGACTTTCAGTGATGGATTGGTAGAATACAAATCACTCTACAAAATGATTGTGTAACAGCCTTGCAGGACTAACTCAAACAGAAGTTTATTTGTCAGTCATGGAAACTGAGACTAAGAAGACATTAGCTGTGTTCTTTTTTTTTTCTTTTCACTAGCAATCTTTCTTGTAATGGAAAAAATAAATATAAAGAAATTTAGATAATACATACAAAACTTTCCCTCCCAGTACCCCAAAAGAAAATTGTTTAAGCTAGGGAGATTATTCAGTTTTGTTAAGGTCTTGCCATGGGAGGATGAGGACCTGAGTTACATCCCCAGCACTGACACAAAACGTTTAAAGAGGTGGCACTTGTTTATGCTTTCAAGCCTGGGAAGACAGACACACATGTGAATGACTGAAGCTCCCTTTCCAGGCAGCCTCGTTAACCAAATCAGTGAGTCTCAAGACCCACTGAGAGACCTTGTCTCAAAAAATAAAGTGGACAGTTCCAGAGGAGTGACACTTGAGGTTGATCTCTATCCTCCATGCATGTACACCCCTCTCCACACAAACACACAGAACTTATGGCTGCTTTCCTAGAAATGTTATACTTGAAAATATCAATAGAAACTGTAACAATTTAACATGTTTCTTAAATTCATACCATTCACATCTTATTGTTAATCATGTGATAAATCTTTTTAGTTAATCAGACACATAAAGTAAGATTTGATTTCATGAATGCTTATGAAATATGTCTAGACTTGTCTGGTTTTTAAGGTATTTTCTTTAAACACTACACATGCTTTTTATAAACTTCTGAACAATGTAAGAAGCATGTGAAGCATAAACCGTATCACTAGGATCTATATAAATACATGTATCTTATAATTTAATGCAAATATATCCCTCACACAGTAGTGTTTATAGGTATATTTAACTTGATGATACTATACTATGAATTAATCCAAAATTGGATTACCTTAAATGTAATCATTTATATACTCTGTAAGTTAGAGGTTATATGATTTAGTTTGGGCAAGACTAATTTCTTGTGTGAACTGAGTCCCGTCACTTGTTTAGCGGTAGGGAAGTGTGTTCACATAGACTCATCTTGGCTTCATAGTTAGTTGGAAAATGAGTTTTGCTTCTTCCTTCTGACACTGCCATTCCAGATCTGTCCTCAATCATTCAAAGTGGTGGAGAAGGAAAAACCAAGGCAAAGGACTTTCTGAGGACTTTGCAACAGTCCTGTTTTACTCTTGAGTGGTATTGACCAAAGTTATTGGATGAGCAAGGCCAAATTCAAGAACAAGAAGACAGTCTGATGGAGTACCTGGAAGTCATCTAGCAAATGTCAAATATTAAACTGATGAAGTTGTCCAATTGAAGAAGTCTGTCTATCTCAATTACTAAAGATAAACTATCAAGAGAATCAAATTATTACTTCATAGTAATAAAATCACACAATAAGAAACAGAATTAAAAAATATTAGTCTAAAACTCAAGTTAACTACAGACATAGAAATTAATTTGCATATACAATTATAAAAATAATTTCAGTTGACATTTATACCCCACTCACCATTACCAACTGTCTCAAGATATTTCAGTGTGCTGCTGACTTGATCGTCACAATCCCATTTTCTTATGGAAAAAGAAGCACAATTTTTGGAAGTCATTCCTCTTCATTTGTTCTGTGTTCAACTTACTCTTTTTTTAAAAAAAACAGTTATGGTGATTGAGCTTGAGTGTCATTCATACTAGGCTAAAACTCTAACCAGTAAGCTACAGTTACAGCACCTCAAGGCCATTTTTGTTTAATTTAAAATTTTACTTGATTTATACATGTAATATGTGCTCATGCATTTGTGTGTACTTGTGTGTATGTGTGTGTGTGTGAGTCCATGCGTGTGATGCTAACTTATGGAATTCAAATATGTCCTTCTACATGTGTTCTAGGAATGAAATTCAGATCATCTGGCTTTATCCACCGAGTCATCTTGATAGCTCCCAATTCCATTTTACTGATCCATACTCGCTTGTCTGCATTGGCAAAGGCTTTTCTGGTTATGACAAGAGGTAGTTTAGATAGAAGATGGGAAGTTATTTTTAATAGACAATGACTAAGTTTCATTCAAATTTTATCTGCTAAATATATTGATATCTTAACCATGCCTTAAATCTTTTATTTATTTATTTATTTATTTATTTATTTATTGAAGATTTCTGTCTCTTCCCCGCCACCGCCTCCCATTTCCCTCCCCCTCCCCCAATTAAGTCCCCCTCCCTCATCAGCCCAAAGAGCAATCAGGGTTCCCTGCCCTGTGGGAAGTCCAAGGACCACCCACCTCCATCCAGGTCTAGTAAGGTGAGCATTCAAACTGCCTAGGCTCCCACAAAGCCAGTACGTGCAGTGGGATCAAAAACCCATTGCCATTGATTTTGAGTTCTCAGTAGTTATCATACAACAAAAGTATATGCTCTATGATGTTCATAGCAGCATTGTTTGTAATAGCCAGAACCTGGAAACAACCTAGATGCCCTTCAATGGAAGAATGGATGAAGAAAGTATGGAATATATACATATTAGAGTACTACTCAGCAGTAAAAAACAAGGACTTCTTGAATTTTGCATGCAAATGGATGGAAATAGAAAACACTCTCCTGAGTGAGGTAAGCCAGACCCAAAAAGAGGAACATGGGATGTACTCACTCATATTTGGTTTCTAGCCATAAACAAAGGACATTGAGCCTATAATTAGTGATCCTAGAGAAGCTAAATAAGGAGAACCCAAAGAAAAACATATAGGCATCCTCTTAAACATTAACCTTCAGCAGGCGATGAAAGGAGACAAAGACAGAGACCCACATTGGAGCACCAGACAGAAATCTCAAGGTCCAAATCAGGAGCAGAAGGAGAGAGAACACGAGCAAGGAACTCAGGACCGCGAGGGGTTCACCCACACACTGAGACAATGGGGATGTTCTATCAGGAACTCACCAAGGCCAGCTGGCCTGGGTCTGAAAAAGCCTGGGATAAAACCGGACTCTCTGAACATAGCCTTAAATCTTTTTAAGGTAATATGTGAAGTAAGGTTTCATTCCATACATTGTTACATAATCTACGTCAATTTCTATTATTGCAAGTTACCTAGTTTAAGTACTACACACATTCTTTTATATACCTCTGTGTTATTATACATATGCTAATTATCTCAGTAATTTTTGTAAAATAATGTGATATCATTTATTTATATAAATGTAGATAACATACATATCCATCTGTATATTAGAATTTTCTCAATTTGTATAGCTAATATATACAAATATTTTCCTGATTTTTTTACTTTCTTGTATAATACATGTTAGTATGATATACCCTTCTTTCAAACAATTAAAATTTTGTTTGTTTGCTTTTAATGTAAGATGAAACTAGACCTATATCACCAGGTAAAACTATCAGTTCCAGGAACTGATCTTGCTATGTGGCTGGCCAAAGAAGTCTCACAGATTCTCCAAACAATGCAACTAGAGAAATAAAAAGTAAATAGAAATTATTTTTAAATGTCGATTAAAGCAGAATCTGAATGACAACATAAACCACAATGTTATTTTTGTCTTGGAAATGTATTAATATTCTCTGTATCTTCTACTATCAAAGGAAATTATAACAACAGATATATCAAAATAGGTAAAATGTACTTTAGAGTCACAAAAAATTATATTGTCAGTAGTTTCAGTAGTATAGTGATCACACATATAGCGTTGGCTAGGTTTCTCAAATTCCACTGCATCAGAAGAGAACTATCTACTTAATGACTATTACCTGCCCTGTGTGGCAGAAACCATCCTAAGAATGCTTCTCCCTATTCAAACTGCTCTGACAGATGAGGTAGCAGTGATCTTTCTGGTTTCATATGAAAGATACTTTTCATGCTCTTGAGTAAATCATAAAAATCTTCATTAAGGTGAAACACTAAAATATAAGATGACAATCTCTACTATACACCCACAATACACAGAGTAATCTGGGTGATTGTAAGGAGCAGTTGCATCTTCTGGGGTAGTTCCATGACTTGATTTTCTGTAAGAATTTTAACTCTAGCATATATGTATGCACATTTAGGCTTAGTATAGCAAGTAAACTAACATATTATGTGTTCATAAAATTTAAGGAACATTGTGAAGAATGTAGAAAATAATTTCTGTGTTTTTTATTCACGCGCATGTGTGTGTGTGTGTGTGTATGTGTGTGTGTGTGTGTGTGTGTGTGTGTGTGTACATAGGTGTCAGAGTGAAAACTCTCCCCATGGCATATAAGTGGGATAGGTCATGGGTGTTGTTCTTTGCTCTTCTGTCTGTTTAAGATATAGTCACTTGTTCACAACTACACTGGAGACACAGTGGACTCAAGCGTGTCTGGGAATTCTGTCTCCACCTCCCATTTCCCCATAGGAACACTGGAATTATAAAATTATCCCCCAAACCTCACCACCATCTGTCCTTCCATGAGTTCTGGAGATCTGACTAAACTCATGTCCTCAGGGTTGCGTAGCAAGCACTTTACTCCCTGAGCTGTCCATCTAGCCCCTACCTTAAAAAATGCTAGTTTTAGTGGAAAATACATGTAACTTTGATTATACTGTTTCTCGCAAACAATTTTAGAATATTTTTATTTATAATGATACTTGAAATATGGAGTATTTGCAAATTTCAAAAACCTTTCTAAATGTTCTATATAATGGCATATAATTCTAATAATTAAAAATGTTTAGTTATATTAACAGCATTTTAACTATGGAATCTTGGAAGTGAGAACCATTTAACTTTCATAAATGTGTTTGTGATTTTAAGTTTTGTCTTGTGCCCTGAAAGAAATGTAATGACTAATATGTAATGGAATAGCCCATCTATGTCAAAATGCAAGCCAAATGCTTTCCCAATTTGGAAATCAAATATGCTGAGTTTCTTGAATTGAAAACATAATTTATGGGCTAAGGAGATGACACACTGGATAAAATATTTGTGATACAAGTGTAAGAACCTGAGTTCATTATCTAAGAATGCATGTAAAGTTGACATGTATCTATAATACCAGTATAAAACAGCAAGATAAGAGTCAGGAACAAGGGAATCTGTCTGCCTGGCAATCACAACACTGAACAACAAATGAGTGGCCTGCTTCAAACAAGAGAGAGGCATGCATCATGAAAATAAGAAAACATAATTGTTTACCATTTCCTGTAACCCAGGGCCAAGTGGCTGCGCATGCCCTATGAAGATGTAAGATATATCCTCCATTTTGTGAATTCAGATTACCCATGTCTTTCTTAGGAACTGAGAATTGGTGTAAATTGGAGCATGAAAACCAACAGTAATATTTAAGGCCCCATACACCTGCTTTTGCTGTAGAACTCTCTGCCCTTGGGCAAATGAACAGGCTCCAGTTATCTTAGATGAATAGAACAAGGCCATCCTGACCTCTGGCCAACAGTAGATATATTGTATAACACTCAGTGAGAACATTATATCCTGCCTCGTAAAATGGATGTTTGTGATAGTCTGACACCAGATGTCCGTGCAAATTTGTTTTAGAAAGATCATTTAAGGGGTAGGCTCCTGATGTAATGCGTTAATATTGTGGAAGCCCGGTTCTAACTTGCAGAACTAATGCACGTTGCCTAAGTAATAGCTTCATATTCCTCTGAAGAGCTGAGTCATGAGGCTCGGATCTTGAAAATCATTTTATGTTATTAGAAATCATAGCGTCATAGGTGTAAATGTATCTCAGCTTCTGTTCGTAAAAAAATTGCCTTCCAGATAAAAGATTTTGCCCCACTCCAAAAAGAATACTATGGGATGTGTCATTACAAAACTGACACATCCTCAAGTGCTTTATTTTTTCCATTGACCTAGAAAAGAAATACCTAAAACATGAGGTTTGTTGATGATTCAGAGAAATCTAAGTCCTGAAGGTCTTGCATGTAAAAAAAAAAAAATGGATGAACTGAAGTAATGGAAATATCACTCTGTATTAATCTCTATATTAATTAACCTCATCAACAAAATGTGAATCTTAAAATACCATATCTCTTATTGTCTGTGAACACATTTGCTTGTTACACAAGCCATATTAGCTCAGTAACTGTTGTACATCACTGTCAAGCCTTCAAAGATCTATTGCCTTCTGCCTCCCTCATTTTCTTCCCACTGTTATTTGAAGTGAACTTATCTCACTTAATGTATTTAATTGTGTTAGAGCTACCAACAGCTCTCTTTTCATTCCCTGATATGCTTAGGTTTCTGATGATGAACAAAAGGTTCCAGTGACAGACACACCCTGGGTGGCAGGAGCAGGAAACCAGGATCCAGGCAGCATGCCCAACTTCAGCAAGAAACCATAGGCCTGCAGGGAAATAGTGCAGATATGACCCATGTGCTGGAGTTCTGCCAGGTAGCAATTGTCTATGAGAAAATTTCTGATTGGCTTTTAATCTGAGAGCTATTTTTATCTGACATTTTATTTAAAGTTTATAATGTAGCTTAGGCTAATCACTTCTAGCCACTTGACCCTTGCCCACCCTCTGGATCCTTGCAGTGTGGGCTGGAATCATATTTCCGTGCGCATGACCTGAAAGCAGAAGCTGCACATTTGGGTTTACCATTTTGTTGCATTAGTCTTTTAGTTATTTTGTTCAAAATACAAGATATCTTGTGCAAAGATGCAGTCATTTTATGAGGAAATCCAATGACTAGATGTCTTTTTTTATAAGAAAAAGCTATAAACTATGTAGCTTTAAATTTATGGAATCATTATTACTGGAGGTTTTGCTGTCCTTCATGCTACACAATGACACTGCTGACCCAGGCATAGAGCCTGTGCTCTCAGTTTTCAAGGGGGCAAATCATCTGTTGCACCTTACTCACTAGGGTGGCTCCATGTCACTAAGATCAGTTAATTCCAGAGAACCTAAACAACAAAAGGACCCTAAGAGAGACATGCATGGATCTAATCTACATGGGAAGGAGAAAAAGACAAGACCTCCTGAGTGAATTGGGAACATGGGGACCATGGGAGAGGGGAGAAGGGGAGGGAAGAGGAGGGGAGGGGAGCAGAGAAAAATATATAGCTCAATAAAAACAATTTAAAAAATCAATAGAGTTGCCTGATGTGGGATTCCCCTCTGTATGTTGTGAATACCATTGCTTGATAAAGAAACTGCCTTGACCTGTTGATAAGGCAGAACAGAGCTTGGTGAAAACTATACTGAATGCTGGGAAAAGAAGACAGAGTCAAAGAGAAGCCACGGAGCTGCTGCCAGAGACAGACACGCTGGAACCTTGCAGGTAGGCCATAGTCTTATAGTAAAGTATAAAATAATGGAAATTGGTTAAATTAAGGTGTAAGAGTTAGTCAATAAGAAGTTAGAGCTAATGGGCTAAGTAGTGGTTTAATTAATATAGTTTCTGTGTGGTTATTTCGGGGCTGAGCAGCCAGGAGCAAACTAGTGGTCTCCTACAACAGTTACCCAGATGGCTTTGCCAGTTTAGTTTTCAATTTTTCACCATGACCTATAAAGAAGAAACACATTTTACTTAGTAATGTAGAAAACACATATATTTCAAATTGATCCTTAACTCATTAATTCTGTTTGCATATGTTTCTGTGGCGTGTGCTTGTGTGTGTATGTGTGTGTGTGTTTCTGTGTGTCTGTGTATGTGTGTGTGTGTGTGTACTCACACCTGTGTTATTTTCCAATTTACACACAAAAGGTCAATCTAAGGGGTCTCCCTCTATTAATCTTGGGGTTAATATTTGAGACAAATTCACTCATTGAACTTGGTCTCACCAGTTGTCTAGATTGGCTGCCCTAGAATCCAGTGATGGGATTAAAGATGCTTTCAATCACACCCAACTTTTATGTGGACTCTGGGGATCTGAACCCGGGTCCTCATACTTGCACTACAGACACATTGCCCACTAAGTCATCTCCTCAGCCCTAACTATTATACTTTCTATATAGTTTTGTCTCATTCTAAAACTTTCTTGTACAGAAAAATGCCCAATCTAGCAAGCAAGTTAAATTTAAATATAAAGAAGCTATTTTAGTTATGCTATAAAGCCTTTATTTTACTTATGCAATTACTTACTTACTTACTCCTTACTTGCTTGCTTATTTATGTGTTTGTGTATGGTAGAGAGTGTGCATGTGCTCATATATGGGAGTGTGCATGCATAAGTTGACCAGGGAAGGATATCAGATGTCCTGTTTTGTGGTTGTTTGAATGAGAATGTTTCATGGGCTCCTACATTTAAATGCTTACATGGCAGAACTGTCTGGGAAGGATTGGGAGGTACAGTCTTGTTGGATGGGATGTGTCCATATGGATGAGCTTTGAGGTTTCAAATGCCACATCATGCCCACTTGCAGTCCCCTTCCCTCTGCCTCCTGCTTGGGGATCAAGACACAAGTTATCAACTACTCCTGTAATGTCACGACTGCCTGCCCACTGCCATACCCTCACTATGATGGTCATTGACTCTAACCTTCTAGACCTGTGAGCCCCAAATTCTTCCAGAAGTGTCAGCAATATAGTGTTCATCACAGCAGCAGAAATATTACTCAGAGATGCTCTATGTCCCTCTGCTCTGTGGCTTTACCTCTGAGTCTCTTGTCAAGATAGGCCAGAAACCAGTGAGACTAGCAATTCTCCTGTCTCTGTTCCTCACAACACTGGGATTCTACGCATGTACAGAGCCCTATCTGATGTGTCAGGTGGATGCTGGGGATTTGACCTCGAGTTTTTAATGCTTGCACAGAAACTCTTCTTACCCACTGAACTATCACTCCAGCTCCATTGTTCAAAATCCAAATAGCCTAGAATTGCATAATTAGTAGATAAAGACAATGATCCTTCATCATTAAATTAACAGTTACTTTTTTTCCTCCCAAGGAGGCTACCTTGTGCCGCCTACATAAGTGCTGCCCTATCAAAAGGCCAAGGACGTTTCTTTATTCAACCAATGAAAACAACACATAGACAGAAGAACCTCCTACAACATTTCCCCTTTTCCTGTTTAAACAAAAATGAAGGCTTTAACTTTAACATAGTAAAATTACATATAACAAAAACGGTTATCAAGCAAGAATTACAGTTACACTATTTATATCTACATTATCTTTTATAATAACTAAGGAAAACTATATCTATAAATTCTTCAACTCCATCAAAGACTCCAGAAGGAGACAATATTACATAAGTAAACAGGAAGTGCATTATAAGCAACTTCCAAAACTCTAGAATTGACAGAGACATCTCGTTGCCTGGACAGTTACCCAAAGTTTTTCTGTACCTTTGGGGCATCCATCTTCAGCCTACAGGCTCATAGTATTCAGCAGACTTTTCCAGAAACCAGAAAAATTTAAAGACATTTCAGTCACTTTCTTCTGTGTCCTGCAGAATGTCTTGCAGACTCTTTCATGAAGTAGGAACCCCGAAGGACCATGTCACCTTTAGGCAAGTTCAGCAATCATCTCTCTGTGAGTACTGCATGTCCAGTGAAGCAGTCCAGGCAAGAGCAGTTTCTTGTCCAAATGGATATCAAACTACATAAGGAGCCTCTTCGATGCCCATCTTCCTCTTGAAGTAGCTCGGTGCTGTCAGGAGCAGACGTGTCTCATTGTCATGAAAAGTCCTAAGTTATTAAAACATTTTAAATGCCATATTGTATAGTCTTTGAAGGATAAGAAGAATGCCTATCTGAAATATATCTATGCACATCCAGAAAATCTAACTAACATGACTACAAACTTGACTATTATAGATGATTATCTATTAACCTATATTTCTTAATTATACATTACATTTTTAAATGAACTACACAATCACAATACCTTAATCAAGATCAGAAATATATATACATATAACAAGACTGACCTTAAATTTATATCAATAAAGTAAAATCCATACCAATGCAATTAGTCATATCTATATCATATCCCTCTTTAAATGTAAAAGAACATTTACAAACAATATTGGTAATATAGATGTAGTTTTTTTCTCTCCAAACTGCTTCCTGTTATATGGGGTGCTGTTAATCAAGTCTTTCATGGTGTACCCTGTGTGCTAGGTTCATCTCAGTCAGCAGTTGAGTAAAGTAATTTTCAAAGGGTGTTTACAGCAACCTTTCAGGAGGTCTATAATACCATATTGGTCTGGAAGCAATCTACAGGGTCTCATCTTCTGTGAAAACAAAAGAAGAACCTCTTTTCCAAAGCATCATAACCTTAGACCTAAATTCTAGAATCAAACATGTGATCTCTGATTCAGTCTCCTAATAAACATGGCAATAAATGAACCATCAGTTGCCAGTCAACACTTTGTTTTCACATTCTTACTTATTTCTTTGGGGGATCCTTACACATGTGCCAGAGCTCAGTGTGGAGGTTTTATGGGAGTCACTTTCACCCTGTGGGTCCTTCTGATTTCACTCAGTGTAATCAGAGGTTCCTCTGTCCTGTCCTGTCCAACAGTCACTTCCAAATAATCACTCAGAGGCTTAATATTAATTGCAGAGTGTTTGGCTTATAGTTCGGTCTTATAACTAACTAACTCGTACATTTAAATTGACCCATTTCTATTAATCTTTATATTGTCACATGGCCATGGATTTTATGGGTCTGCTGGTATCTTGTTTCTTGGGTGGGTGGCTTGTGTCTCTCTCAACTTCACCCTTTGTTCAATTTGTCTTTGCCATCTAGCTATATTTTGCCTTGGTATAGGTCAAAGCAGCTTTTATTATCAACTAAGGAGAGCAACATATATTCACAGTGATTATCCCATAGCAACTCAGGTCTTTGGACTTGGTGGCTAGCACCTTTACTCACTAGCAATCCTACTAGCTCAGCCAACATTATTTTAAAGACAGTTTGCTAGTCACTAGCCAATAAAAATGATTGTGGATAATTCAATTCAAATTTCTCTTTTGGAAATATTTCTGTAATGTAAAGTTTGAGTAGAGGTGGATGTATATACCTTTTATCATATTGTAAGACATTTCCAAGACATTATTTTCATAAAATGATATCATTTTCTTTCTATAGCTTCTAGAATGAAATGTTTTAAACACAAAGATTCTTTTGCCATATAATATTAATATTTCCCCTCCCTCTATTCCTCCCAGTTTCTCCCCACCTCCTCTCCCATCCAGACCCACTCCCTTTCTGTCTCTCATTAGAAAAAAAAACAGGCTTCTTTGAGACAGCAACAAAGGTAAGTTTAACAGGAGAAAAACAGGTAAAAGTGGCTGGTGCTTCACGAATCCAACACACTCTATGAGCAAATTTCTCTAACACTGAAACAAAGCTTTAGGCAAGGTTTCTGTCTACTGACTAATGAAGCATGCGTTTAGATACCACACTCTGTATTTTCTAGGTAAATGATTAATCTAAAGAAGATGATGATTGAAGTTTCCCATGCAGACTGCAGAGCACTGTGACAATTAGAAAATGCCAGGAAGTAGATTGGAATCTAAAGAGGCTTTCGGTATTTGCTTGAAGTGTTTCAAAATAAAACATCTGACTTAATGCATAGAGTGACCTTTTGGAGACAGCATGGTGCACTGGGGGAAAGATACAAAAACTAGATAGATAGCTAATCATCCCCAACAACATTGCAGATCCATTGTGACAACTTTGAGATATTTATTTAAATCATGAGCCTATGATAACTAGTCTGAAAAGGATCTTGACAGGCCAGGTGTAGGTCATATGTGCAAAGTGTGTGATAGAGAGAAAAAAAGCAGTGAGTCAAAAATTATACAAGTTTTCTAGAAATAAGTCTAGCCCAAGCAAGGATTCTAGTTTATTCTGTCTGATGGACATATGTGACATCTGATTTTGATTCCAGAACACACTCTTATTTGAGAAAAAAAAATGTCCAGTTCATGACCAGACTCATCACTCCATGTTAGACATTTTAATCTGGAAAAAAAATTAAAAAATAAAAGGGAGTAAATTTAAAAACTTATTTTACAAAGAAATAAGGAATCCATAATTGTGGTAGAGAAACCTCTCCCTTTATAAGTGGGTAATCTCACTGCTAATAAGATTGCTTTCATAATTTTTGTCTTCAGTGATTATAAATTATTGACTTTCTAACTCTGAAGGAATGCAATTGTTATCACAGAGTAACTAAGGAGGCTGATATGAAAGAGCTATGAATTGGAGGTCTCCCTAGACCACTGAGTTGTAAATGTATACTTCAGTTTCCAATTGTATTTAAAATCTTCAAGAATTAATTAATTAAAGGGGCAGAAAAGAGTCTAGAGAAAAACTAGTGATGGACAGACAGACTATCATGGTGCTTTGTGGCAGAGAAAGAACAGCTTGCCATAGTCAATTGTCTCCTTCCATTGCTCAGGTTCCTGGGGATCGAACTCAACTTGTAAGCCTATTGAACCAGGCCACAGAACTGTATTTCACAATATCAAAATGTTAATAAGCATTTTGAATTAAGGGTTTGTCTTTGCCAAGATAATGTCAAAAACATCTGTGAATCAGTTTGTCATTGGCAAAATTCTGTGATCACTAATTTAAGCCAGAATTTTAAAAGTTGTGTAAATATGAACATTTTTGAAAATGTATTTTATTTACAATATAATAGATACAATATAATAGATATTTTATTTATGTGTGCATATGTGTGTTACATGTATTACTTCTTATAATAATGCTAATTTTCCTGAAATAAAAGTTTAAGGAAATTCCACAGTTATACATCTTTTAAAAGAAAATGATAACCCTCAAATGACCAAGAATATTCTTACCAAGATACCATTTTTCTTCTTTTGGTGGTGGTCCCTGTGCCTCTAAGTTAGCAGTTTATATGCTTTTTGCCTTGGATATCTTCCATTCTAAGTTCTAACCCTCTAAACCTGTCAAGAATAACTTAACCTACTTTATTGTTCCCATAAATTCATATGGAACTGGTAGCTAAATCCAATTTGTGTCACTCTGTCATTCTTTGTAGCCTATTCTAAATCTCTCGGTGTGTTTCACAAAACGAGAATCCTATTAACACCATATAACCAGGTCTGTATTTCATTCAATTATTGCCCTTCCAGCGTCACAGTGCATAAAAGATTTTCTCTAACCATAGATGCACTTCAGCAAGAATGTTCAAATATTCTAAGTGAGAACATGTGCATGTCTGTAGTGTTTTACGACTGACTACACTATCGATTTGATTTTAAACACGTCATCTGCAAGCCAATTTACAGCCACTGGTCAAGGAATTTCCAAATATAGCCTGGTATAAAATGATTTCCTGGTAAAAATATAAACATATCTAACTGTCATAATCAAATCTCAAGGGTAAGTTTCAAAATAATAAGTTTGAAATAAAAATGATTTTTTGATGTATTAGGTAATTTATTGTCTAGATTACATTGTGGTGGTTTGAATGAGGATGACTTCCATAGGATCATATATTTGAATTCTTGATCCCCAGATATCAAACCATTTGAGAAAGACTCTAAGGATTCCGAGTTTTGGCGTTTTTGGAGTAGGTGTGTCCTTTTGGAGGAAGTCACTGGGGATGGGATTTGAGGTTACAAAAGCCTGTGCTTGGCTCAGATGCCTCTCTCTCTCTCTCTCTCTCTCTCTCTCTCTCTCTCTCTCTCTCTCTCTCTCTCTCTCTGTCTAATGCTTATGGATCAGGATGTAAGCTCTTAGCCCCATGTCTTCTGGCTGCCTGCTGTCATACTTTCCACTGTGATGGACTTGAACTAACCCTCTGAAACATCAAGTTAGTCCCCAGTTAAATGCTTTATTTTACGAGTTAACTCACTGGAGTTTGGGAAATCCCAAGGAAGAGAGGAAGGAAGAATTGTAGGACCCAGTGGTGTGAGGACCACCATAAAAAATATATATATAATAACCTGTTTATAGGGGCTCACAGAGAGACTGAGCTGGCAACCAGGGAGCCTGAATTGGAATGACCTAGGCTGTTTGCACAAAAATTACAGTTGTGTTACTTGGTCTTCATGGAAGACTCCTAAAAGAGCCTGCTTTTGTGATCCTTTTCTCCTACTGGATTGCCTCATCCACCCTTATTAGATGAGGAGGTGCCGCGTGTCACTGTGCCTTGGTATCGCATGGCTGGCTAATACACATGGGAGACCAGCCTATATCTGAAGAGAAACAGTGGAGGAGAAGTGGATGAAGAAGAGGGTTGAGATGGGAGAAGGAACTAGAAAGAGAGGAGGAAAGGGAAACTTTGGTTGTAATCTTTAAAAGAAGTAAGTAAACAAAAACACAACAACAACAAAAGAGTTCCCTTGCTCGTGGTGTCTCTTTACAGCAATAGAACAGTAGCTACGACACTTTCATAATACCCTCAGAGGAAAATAATACTTAGTAAAGTTCCCCGTCATCCATTCACAATATTAAAGAAAATCAAGTAAATAACTAAATGTCCTGAGTTCGTTTTTGTACATTACTTAATGTGCTCGGAATTCTTCTGTCACAAAGACAGATTTATATTAAATAAGTCAACACCCTTAATAATAAAAAAGCAAAATACTTTCAATAGTTTAGAATTTATTATAACTGAAATAATTATTTAACAGTATCAATAATATATACATGCCATTGTGTCATAGAATGCTATTTTAGGATGTGTTACATTTGTTTAATGCTATGGAACATTTTTTTAATGATGCAAAGATGTATTGCATTCTTTTATGTTGAATTTTTTTTTAACTCTGTGAAGCTGTGTTACTTTGCCTGTCTAAAACACCTGATTGGACTAATGGAGCTTAACAGCATATAGCATAGCAAGAGAGTGAACTAGGTGGGACTGGCAGACAGAGAGAATAAATAGGGAAAGAAGAAAATTAGAGCAAGGAGGAGCGAGAAAAGATGGCATCTTTTGAAGGTTTTGTCTGATCCTCAATCACTCTAAACCAGTGATGCTCAAAACAGTTACAGAGTTCATAAACCATGAGTTATGTATACACAGTGGGATAAGGATGGACACTGAGTCACCACTGAGAAGTATTTTTTTATCAACCACCCAGAATAAGTTTATACCTATTGGTGTCATAATAAAAATGGTGGTCCTGCATTTTGTGCCTTTTTTATTTTTCTGCCATTTTATTTTTATTACATTGCACAAAAATATTGATCAGTAAAAGATTGGGAAGTAAAAAATAAGAAAAAAGTAGCAAAGTTTTTTCTCTCCCTTAATACTGTGAGGCAATGCTCTGGTTATGACCCTTCTGAAGTTTATGTCTTAGATATGTCTTTGACTCTCACCTTCTGGTCCTTGTGACAGGCTTTATCTTGGATATATATTTCAATATACAGTTTTGAGCTAGAAAATCTTATCAATTTTTTGCTTGTTCATGCATGTGTGAATTCACACACATGTCGGGAGAGGACAAGAAATAAGGATCTTACAAAATATTTCTTATTTGTAGAGTGCTTAACAATAGACACATAGCAATTGCTAATTAAAAATATTTGATTCAACTAACCTAATGGAGAACATTTTATACAAGGTGACAGTAAGTAGACTTAAAGAGATGAGCTAAGTGTCTTTTTATTATCCTAGAACTGATAGAGATGTCTTCTCGTAACTGGATCAGAATAAATGAAGGATTATTTATTATATCAGCTATCATTTTTATGTACCCTTACTTAATGAATATCAGTGTTTCAAATTTACTAATATATTTATTTATCATCCTTATTCCCAAATTCTCATAACATGCATAGTTTTTGTTTCTATTTCTTTTGCATAAATATTGTAAATTTAATAGTTTATATCAATACTTATTTTATTTCCTACATGGTTGCCATAAATTAGTTCAGGTGAACCCCCCCCCCCGTGTGTGTCTGCGTGTGTATTTTCATATTTTTAATGAAGTAGATGTCTGAATATATTTATTATACCAAAATAATTATTCTAAGAGCCTTGTGATTTAATGCTGTGAACTGTTTAACTACAAATCACTGAATAATAATTCATTTGTGTTAACAAAACTTGCTTCTTCATGCCTAAGGCACTAATTGCAGGGCAGCAAGATGGCTTAGTAGGCAAACACAGTTGTTACCAAGCCTAATAGTTTCCTCCCCAACCCCATATGATGGAAGGAAACAAGCTCTGCAAGTTGTTCTTTGACCTCCATCCATAACCATGCCATAGTGTGTGTACACACACACACAAACACACACACAAACACAAACAAAATGTTAAGAAAAGACTTTTAACAATTCTAATTGCTAAGCTAAACTAGAATCTTTCACAATAAATAAATAGTATTATACTAATGAGACATTTTTTTGTTGTGGATGGGGTAAAGGCAGTCGGGGTTTTTATTTTTTAGATGTAGTTCCTTTTATCATCCAGCCTGTAAGCTCTAGCTGCAAGGTGCAAGCAAGGCCACACTCTGAAGCCGACCTTGGGCAATCTTTATCTTTGCTTGCAAAGCAGAGCTGCGGCCCTGGTCAGTCCTTTTAAAGAATGACTGCTGAAAATGAGAACTCATCAGAACTTGGCATCCTGATTTCCATATCAATACCCAGTCTCTTTTTATGATAAGGAACTTCAAATTAATGCTGGGGTCAGGGTTCTGGGCTCCCATAGAAATGTCCCCATATGTCTTATTGACCTCAATCAATATTATGTAATATCAAACTGCAAAAAAGTTAGTTAATGGCTTTTTAAAAAAAATGCTCCCAACTGAATTTGGGAAGATAAGGGGCAGGCAAGGATAGGCTATTAAGGATAGTCAGGAGAAGGAAGGGTCTCTCAAGGAGAGTGAGGTTTGAGTCAAAACATTTCTTTTATAATTCAAGAAAGAAAGAAAAAACATCCCTGTTTTTTTCCTCAAAAAGGTATTACTGATTCTGCAGTTTAATTTCCTCATAATAATCTTATAACTGAAGCAGGAAATAAAGAAAACCATTGGAAGACTTGGATGATATCGTTTTTCAAAAAATGCATATTATCATGGAACAAAATCAAGATTTAAGATACAAGAAAAGGGTCTCAATGCTAACTCTTTTAGATAAACTTTAATGAAGCAATAGAGTGATTAGTAATGGTCATACTATTATTTTTATGTAAATGGGTCCTTAACTGGTTTTTAAGCAGTTAGTTGTGTTCTTTATTTATTTAAACTCTTTTCTTATAGTCTTGTTATATCGTTAATTGTTGGAATGGAGTTAGAGCTTCTGTTCATATTAGAAGAAGAGCAACACCATCTACTTTTCAATCCCCAGGTTAATCTCATATTGAGTTATAGAATGTGATTAAAAGCCATTGTGTTTTTATTAATATTTTCTCACTACATCATGATGTCCAATCACTCACTTAAGACACATCTATAAAAAAATACAACCACAGAGAAATGATTGCTTAGAAGTCTTACAAGTGGCAGCTAAATGAATCAGATCTTGGGCAGAGGACAGAGAGTTTTAGCCTATAGTTTCAGGTTGCAGTCATTACTGTGGGGCAACGAAAGCAGGAAGAAGATGAAGCAGAACCACAGTCAAGAGTTGAAACAGAGTAAGTTCACATAGGCCAGTGCTCAGCTCACACTGTCTAGAACCCAACCGTAGAGAATGATGTCAGCTACTTCGGCTAGACCTTCCCACAACAATTAACCAATCTGAGTTCTTATTGTACACCTAAAGCTCCCCATATTGTACACATAAAATTCCCCAACTGAAACATTTGTGATGCAAAATTGGCTCAAAAAACAGAGAAAGAAACCCATGATACATCAGAAATATAGTTAGTTTTGAAACCTAGATTAGAATTTTAGAATGAGTTCCCCCAAAAGGGAAAATAAATAGCTGAATGAACAAAATAAGTACTGACAACACAAACTCCTGGAAGAGGATTGTCCAAGAGAGAACAGGAGTAGACTTCCGGGACCTCATGAGAAACAGTACAGTACAGAAAACAATGTGTTGGTAAGATAAAACTGAGTATTTGAGATAGAAAAAAAGTGGGAACTTCAATCCAAGACTCCAACTCCATTGCATGAAAACTGTGGAAGCCTATGCTTGGTAGTCAACTAGTAAATGAGAAGGGAAAACACCCTCTGCACTATGAGAGAAATATATTTTAAAGGAATATGTTTCATCACCTGGGCTTTCAGTATAAATCAAGCTGTAATAACTCCTTGAGGAAATCACAGTTCTCAGATTGGGGCCTATGGAGAATTTCTTTTTTTAGTCAGAGATAAGAATCTATGTTGACAAATGATGGGATTGGTTTTTCTTCTATATAATTACATAACTGAAGAAGCACCTTTAAAAGAGGATTGTTTTATTCAAGTTCATATTTTTAAAGGTTTCAGTCCGTAATCAATTGCGTGGTTGCATTGGTTGTGGCCACAGATGTGGAAAGGAACTTGTGTTTAGCTCTTGAAAGACAAGAACCAGAGACAGGATGGAGTCAAAAACTGAAGAATGAGAAACACAAGGCTACCAGTCAATCAATTCATTCTAGGTCATAGAATTCATATTCAATCTAGGTCATAGAATTGAACCATGACATTAGGTTTGCCTTCACTATATCTGTTAATCACACAAAAGCTGCAACATGAAAGGCTTCTCGTTTTCTCAAAGCTGTTTGCTAGACATGCTAAGAGGTTCATATCCAGTTGCTACAATAACAACATTTGGACCATCTCCTTTCCTCTCTAGTATCAGTGGAAGTGGGTAATCTGAACTTTTCCTCTTCCACTTGCTGAATGTTGTATCACAATTTCACATTAGCATGATGCTGGACAGTGTCCAGATTGTAAATGTAGCACAGGCAATAGATATTAATTTTCCACCATTTTGAAGAAAATTACACTTCAAATTCATGCTTTATTTAATTGAATATGAAAAACCTAATGCAAAAACTATTTGTAGTATAAATATAATTTAGTAAGGCATTATAGTTTATTCTTATTAGTTATATTGGGAGGAATTCCCTTTTCTTTATGCTTAACTTTTCTTTTATTATTTTTGAATAAAAATACTGTGTAAAACAAGTTTCATTATATAGTTAATTTTGAGTACTAAAAATATTAAAATGGAATGTCATAGAAGAATACCAGAAGATTTATAGTGAGTTTTGAATTTATAATCAGAAATTATTCTATAAAGAAGACATGAAAGACCTCAACTCACCAATGAGGCCAGTACTCTGTTTTACTAAAAAGCTTGGGTTTTCTAAGAAAAAGTCAAAAGTGTTAGAAGAGAAGGTTAATCAAGGGCAATTTCAAAGACTAACACAAGTTTGTAAGATGTGTCAGGAAGAGTAATGAATTATATCAAATTAAAGTCCGGAAAGAGCTGACGCTTGCAAGACATTGGTAATGACCGAAGAGTAGTTTTGGGAAAAGAAACTAAAGCTTTTTCAACTGCATTAAAATATAAACGGGGATTTCATCTCATTCACCAGCTACAATGTGAATGGGAGCAAAAATGTTCATTTGCCTGTACAGGATATGGAAGCAAGCTATCAGTTCCTTCAGTAATAGTTAATTACTGTCCTCTGCCACAACATAGCTTTCCTCAATCTTCTGTGTAGCTCGATTATATGCCTGGAGCTCCAGCTCTGATTATTCCATAGAGATTTGATATCTTATTTTTCCTCATATATTCAGCTGTAAAAAGAATAAAATTAAGATGCTTACAGAATAATGGATGTGACTGGAGGGTATCACATTAAGCACATTTAATCACACTCAGACAAATATCACATTCTCTTTCAATTGGGGATGATGGAATTCATGCAAATATATAAAATCATATATGTAGCTATAACATGATAAAAAAGCAAGACTGTTTTGGAGAAGGGAAGATATCTAACAGAAAGGGGAAAAGAAAGTAGGAGGGAACAGAATGGAAACCTGGTCAAAATACATGATATATTAATATACACCCTTACAGAACCCAGTCTTATGTACAATGAACACCTGATACAAAGAAAACACTAAGTGTATTTCATCCTTACTGATAAATGGAGAAAGCATTTGACTAGATTGTAACAAGTGACTTTATTGCACTACAAAATTGCTCAGCATCTTAATGCATGTGTGTCAATTTATATATGCAAATGTATGTAAAGTATAGATTTCTAGAGGAGTACTACAAGATAATGCTTTTTCTTAAGTCTGCTTTAAGAATACCCATCAGCATACTTACTAAATCATGAATAATTCACTTTACCCAAACATGGGACTTAAAACAGTGTTAGGCAGTAATTTAAGACATATTATTTGATAGTTTAGAAGACATTTCTGAGTCTACTTCTACCATTGTGTTCACTATAGTTAGATAAAGCACTGGTCTCCACACCCGATGATTATAATAGTGAAAAGGGTTCCTGCAGTGGCCTTCCCCTGTAATCAGAATGACGACTACCTTAATTGTCATCATAGAATCTTCATCCAACAACTAATGGAAGCAGATGCAGAGATCCACAGTGAAGCACTGGGCAAAGCTTGCTGAGACAAGTAGAAGAGAGGGAAGAGCAATAAGGGCTCAAGACCATGATGGGGAAACCCACAGAAACAGCTGACTTGAGTTAGTGGGAGCTCACTGACTTTACACTGATAGTGAAGGAACTTACATAGGCTCACACTAGGTCCTCTGAATGTTGGTCACAGTTGTGTGGCTTGGGCAGTCTGTGCAGCCACTGTCAGTGGGACCAGGATTTATCCCTAGTGCTTGAACTGGCTTTTTGAAGCCCATTCTTTTTGGAGGGATACCTTGCTCAGCCTAGATATAGGGGGTAGCGCCTTGGTCCTGCCTCAAAGTGATATGTTAGACTTTTTTGACCCCTCATTGGAAGCTTTACCCTCTCTGAGGAGTGGATGGGGGGGAGGGGTAGGAGAAAGTGGGGGGCAAGTGGGAGGAGGGGAGGGAGAGGGAACTGGGATAGGTATGTAAAATAAGAAAAGATTGCTTTAAAAATAAATTAATAAAAACATTATCAACTAACTCTGAAAAATACTGAAGATGCTATATGTCCTTAAATATCAACTATTTAGCCAATATTTCATTTTTTCATTTTAAGTTTAATTTATGTGCATGAATAGTTTGTCTACATGTATGTCTTTGACCCATGTGTGTCCCTTGAATCAATAGGATACAGAGGGAGTCAGATCTCATGGAACTGGAGTTAAACATGGTTATGAGTCACCATGTAGGGAATCAAACATGGGTCTCCTAGAGGAGTAACCAGTGTTCTTAATCTCTAACTGATTTTTCCAGCTCCAAAGATTTAACTCTTTATGGTAAAATACACAAGCATATTCATCTCATTAATGTTCAATTTTATTTTAATCTTTAATAAATGGTTAAATTGGGGTTTGGGATTAGAGAAAAACTTAGTACTAGGAAATTCCCAAGAATTTGCAAAGATGACCCCAGTTAAGACTCCTAGCAATAGAGGAGAAGGAGCCTGAATTGTCCTTTCCCTGGAATCAGATTAGTGAATACCCCAACTATCTTCATAGAGCCTTCATCCAGCAACTGACAGAACCAGATGCTGAGATACACAACCAAGTACTAGGGAACACTGGGAATCCAATCAAAGAGAAGGAGGAGAAAATATACAAGCAAGGAAGGTCAAGGTCTGTTACAGGAGGAGCAGGTTGCTTGTCGTCCCTGCCGCCCAGCTAGCTTACACCCAAAATAACCATACAGAAAATGTATTCATTAAAATACTGCTTGGCCATTATCATTAGTCTCTTACTAGCTAACTCTCACATCTTGGTTTAACCCATTTTTATTAATCCATGTTTACCATGAGGTCAAGGCTTACCGGGAAATATTTAGTATGTCTGATTCTGGCAGCTCCATAGTGGTTCTCTGGCTCTGCTTTCTTCCTCCCAGAATTCAGCTCTGTCTTCTCCTCCTACCTAAGTTCTGCCCTATCAGGCCAAATAGTTTCTTTATTGATTAACCAATGAAAGCAACACAAAAACAAAAGGACCTCCTACACCAAAGGTCATGGTGGAGAAATCTACAAAGACAGCTGTACCAAGTTTGTGGAAACTCAGGAACTCTAGACCGACAGCTGTGGAGCCTCCATGGGTCAGAACCAGGCCCTCCATGTGTGGGAGACAGTGGTGAAGCTTGGACTATCTGTGAGGCACCTGACAATAGGACCAGGATCTATCCCAGATTCACGAGCTAGTGAACTGAAGTCCATTCACTATGGTGGGATAAATGCTCAGCCTTAAAGCAGTGGGGAGGGATTTGGTCCTGCCCCAACTTAATATGCCAGACTTTGTTGACTTCCCATGGGAGCTCTTAGTTGTTGGGAGGGGTAGATGGAAGGTGGGCTGGGGGGAGGTGTGGTGGGTTGGGGGAGGAATCGATGGATGAAATGTAAAATAAAATTTAAAAAATAAACTAAAAATAAATAAATAAATGGTTAAATTGTACATAAAACAGAATTTTTTAATGTTCTTTATAATCTTGTATCCATCAATCCTTGGTATGCCTACCAATTTTATATATTTATAAACCAAAAACTGAGTGAAAACGTCTCAGGCAAAATGATATCATGCATGAAAAAATTATTTAAAGTCCTCATTACTCATTATAGAAATGATAGGAAAAACTAGTTCATACCTCACACCCATCAAGATAGTGATTATCAAACCAAATCAAGAGAAAAGTGCCAGAGAGAATTAAAGCAGGGTCCTAAGAACCACTGGTAGAAAAAAAAAGAAGGCCATTGTGGAAATCTCCTTTCCCTGATGAGAAAAACATACTTCCCACTTGAGAATCAGCGTCCACTGTGTGCTACATGATCCCGTAATCATACTCCTGTGTTTGGCCAAGTGGTCTACTCTAGCTTTCTAATGGAAGAGTCCATAGGAGCATTATTATTGATAATGCTGGAACTTGACTAAGGATCACCAGAGGTCAAGCAGGGTTTACTAGTGCAGTGTGGGTGCAGTTATTTTGAAGGGGTGTGTAGAAATACTGAACCTTCTACTTGATTTTTCTCTTAACCTAAAATATCTTTAAAAAAAAAACTTTTAACTAAACAAAATGTTCAAGCAGAAGATAACATAGGATAAATGTGTTCTTCATAGTAAGTAGAATCTGGAGGTTCTCTGAGAGTGCTAATTAGATTTTTACACAGCTGTGACACATCTCTGAAACTATGTGGAAAGAAGAAAGGATGATTTTGACTCTTGGTTTCAGGGATTTCAGTCTGTTGTCGGCGAAGCACAGGCTGAAGAACCAGTTTCTCGGAGCTTCCAGTGTGGAAGAAAAAACAGCTGCTCTCCAGGTTTTTTTCTCCAGGGTTTTGGCAGCAGACTGGGATCACTGAGGCACACAGCCTCGTGGACTTGGTAACTACTGAGTTCTTATTCTCTGCAATGTGAGCCAGCCATTGTTGGACTACTCCATTCACAGCATTTAAATCAATCTAATAAACTCCTTTTTAGTATACATTTCTTTGGGCAAACCTGTTCCAGCACAGACCCCCCCCCACACACACACACACTCTCTTCTTGAATATGGGTGACAGCATTCAATAGACTGAGTGACTCAAATGAAATAAAAGGGAAAGCAGACTGCCCATTAGAGCAGGCACTATGCCTGCTTCCTGCCACCATGACTTAAACCTGGAGCTCATGAAGGGGGCTAGACTGACTGGCCAATCAGCCACCAATATCTGCCTATCTCTACCATCTCAGTGCTGATGAGGAAGGTCATTGGCTAATAAAGAAACTGCCTTGGCCCGTTTTATTGGTTAGAACATAGGTGGGTGGAGTAAACAGAACAGAATGCTGGGAGGAAGAGGAAGTGAGCTCAGAGACGCCATGCTCCCCTCTCCTGGGCAGACACAATAGCTCTGCTCTCTGAGGCAGACATGATCAAGCTCAGCCCAGGATGGACATAGGCTAGAATCTTCCCGGTAAGCACACCTCGGTGCCACACACTTTATTAGAAATTTGCTAGTCCAGGTGCAAGAGTTAGCTGAGAAGAGGCTAGATATAATGGGCCAAGCAGTGTTTAAAAGAATACAGTGTCCGTGTAATTATTTCGGGGCATAAGCTAGCAGGCAGCCGGGGTGCTGGGGACGCAGCCCCGCCGCTCCTATTACAACAACACACCACTGTACCTGCCTTTTAAATGGGTACTGGGAATCACGTGAACTCTGGTTCTCATGCTTGCAGGACAAGCAGTTTATCATCTGATATTAGCCATCTCTAAACCCACACACCTTATTTTTCATCTGCAGGAAAATACAACAGAATTCCTGATAAGGCATGACATGGCTAAAAATGTTGGTATACCTTTCAACAGATACTTGTTGAAGCCACTGGCTTACTATATATGGGGTGGGAAGCTTTTGTTTATCATAAATGAGTTAAACAAATAAAATCTCAGGCTATAACTATCTTTTAATTAATTTATCCTTAAAATTTTCAAATATATGCATATATATACATATATATATTTCTTATCACAGATTTTTCCACCCTCATTTATCATCCTCTTCCCTCACTAATTCTCCCTCTTTCTCCATCCAAGTCTCTATCTCCTTTTTGCATCTGTTTGTTTTAGTTTCTGCTTTGTGACCCACTGGGCTTATGAAGACTACTCTTATAGGTGTGAATAACTCACTAGTGGCTACATCAGTAAACAAAATGACTTCCTCTCACTGTCAGACCTGATTACTATTAATTAGCTATCCTAGGTGGGACATGATCCCACAAGCACCCCCCAACTATTTTAAGGACATAATATTAAATGTTTATCTCATCTATACACCATAAATATTTTTCAGCAAGACAATTGCTGTTACTAATAAAAGTGTTAAAACATATAATTACTAATTTTGCTACCCTCTTATCTAGGCTCAGAAATACTGATTAATAAATTATAGCACAGAACTTTCCCATTTAAATGATCAGAAATTTATTTAAATATCAGTATTTAAAATATTTGGTCAATAGCTATCTTTATACAAATTTGTGTTTCTACTCAGAAGTTTGTTAGCGATCAGTCTTATTTCTGAGTTATTAACAGTTTTGTCTGAAGTTGGTTGTGTATGTGTGTCTGTGTGTAGACATAAATGTGAAAGACTTAAAATGGTCTTGGGAGGAAAAAGCACCATACTGATGGCATTAACAATAACATGAAGTTGAAAGTGTTTTATTTCACCTTTAGTAGTATCCTCATCAATAAGCAACCTATAAGCTCAACAATACTGTGAAAACACATGAAATATAGAAATGATCATAGTAATAAGACAATTTTAATACTGTATAAATTCTCGTTATTAAAAAAGACTGGAATAAATCACACTGTAGACATGGAAATATACATATTTCTTTAAAACATTCCTATATTTTCTAGATGGTTTTTATTAATTTTGGCCAGAACAAAAAGAACATTTCAACTCTCAAAATAGCATAGGTAGGATGATTTGAAGTGACAACTCTCATTTCAAGTAAAACAGGAAGCAAAATTTCCTCATTTATCTTTGTATTTTTAAGATTGCCCATTTAACTTATTTCCTAAAGGGCTCAAAAGAAATGATCAATAAAAAGTCCTTCATTTCCAAAGCACTTTTCCAATTAGCCATCACTTAGCATCTTTTTAAAATTATGTTCCCTTAATCCCATAAAATAATAATAACCTTTAAATAAGAATAATAAAGTCATCTAAAATAACAAAAATTGATTAGTCCATGAGACACTTTCCTGAGTATAGTTTGATATAGATATGAATAATTTGTATTAGTATAGATTTCGATTTATTGATAGAGATTTAAGGTCAATTTTGTTATATGTATATGCATATTTCTGCTATTGATTAAGATATTGT
>NW_004949100.1:16436292-16462185 GCF_000317375.1 Microtus ochrogaster | reverse complement strand
TGGGGTGCGACACACATGATTGGAAATGGGTTAGTCCAGGAGCGAGAGTTAGCCGAGAAAAGGGCTAAAGCTAAAGAGCCAAGCAGTGTTTAAAAGAATACAGTGTCCGTGTAATTATTTTGGGTAAAGCTAGCCGAGTGGCGGGAAGCAGCCCACCACTCTTATTACTACAATAGTTTTTGCATTCTATCACTTTTCCCACTGTATTTTTAATACAGTCATTATTTTGTCTTATTTCATAAAGTCTCCTTATTTTCTTGTGTATTCATCATAATAAAGCCCTTTAAGGAGCTAATAGGGTTGAAATATCTGTCCTCTATCCATGCATCAGATACACCACCATTAAAGCATGTGAGGTTCCTTGTTATTCATTTTCCTAAACACACACACATGCACACGCACACACATTTTTTTGAAAACAGAAAAAACTCGGCACTTTTTGATCAAGTTACTAAATTTATAGAGTCCTTGGGGCCTTGATGACACAAAAATTCCACTCATTCATTTGTACCTAGAGTCTTTGTTCATGGTTTAGTATTATATTGGAGCAATAATTATTTATCTCTTCAAGTTTTCCCTACATAAGTAAACTTCCATTCTCCCTGTAATGAGAAAATTAATCATGTGTCTTCCTGTTTCCCTGTCCTTGAAAATTAATTTAAAATACAAGGTCTTACCATTAATATTTTACTTAAAGATTTTGATCTAACTCAAAAATTTGGTGTAAAATTAATACTACAGATTAATTTTTATCTCCTCATTTGCATTTGATGCTTTGTATGTCTGGGGTTTATTGGCTATCAAATTCATATTAGAACAGCCACTCTTCAGGTTTTCTTATTCTTCATAGGACTAAGAGACCAGCATATTCTCTCTCTCTCTCTCTCTCTCTCTCTCTCTCTCTCTCTCTCTCCCTCTCTCTCTCTGTGTGTGTGTGTGTGTGTGTGTGTGTGTGAGGGGTTTGTGCACATGTATGTGCCATAGTACATATGTTAAAGGTTAGGGGATAACTTGAAAGTCAGCCCTCCCATTCTTCCATGTGGCTTCTAGGAACTGAACCCAACTCTTTAGACTTGGCAGCTGATCCCATGTGCTTATTTCTTACAGTGTTACTATTAAAAATATTAGAAGTATTTTAATATGCAAAAGATAGAACGGAAATAAATAACATTATTACATGTGACTCTATTATTCAATGTGTTTTTGTAGTGAAGGAGGATTCAGGTGTGAATTCTGGGAATGGAGAAGACACATTCTGGATAGGTTGCTCTTCTTTCAAACAATTTTGGTTAAAACATGCTTCTTACTTCCTTCTGGGAAGAAACTCAGATGAAAGTCTAAGAATTAAACTCCTAGATTTGTGCTCTATTGATCATATAATTTGTGGCTTAGAGTAATTTTAAGGGGGAAATTAGTACTTTGAAACATAAGTATGAAACTTGGAGGTTGGTACACACCAAAACAAAATAACTGCCTGGTTGTTAAATATTCCAGCAAGTACCACTGTACCACACAACATCATGGCTAAGAGTCCTATAATCAGGTAATAGCCAATACTTTAGAGGTGTAAAAATTCCTCATCTATGTGGAATTATTGACCCATCACCCTTAGCTTCGTTCTAATAAGGAATCTTGAGATTCTAACTTTATAGGAAGACATATTAAGCCATTCATAACCTGAACCATGCTGATGCCTCCAAAATGATCTTCCAGTGCCAGAACTCAATGGTATCCTTTTGTCCTATTGAAAGCCTTCATGATTTCTACTTTCCCTTCTTTCCCTTTCACACTGTAGAGATCCCTTCCACAAGCACCAGTACTTGACAAGGTTCTCTAACTCACTAATGTCCAGATCCAGTAACTAAGATCACTAAACTCATGTTGAAGAGTCTGTGACACATTTCAAATAAAGTAGTCACTGTAGAGATGGGGACCAATACTCAATTTTGATATAAAGACTGCATACATGAAACTTTACCTGACTTGGAGAGGAAAGATAATTCAGCAATTAAGAACACTTAGTGATTTTACAAAGGGGCTGGCTGGTTCAGTTCTCAGCACACACAGTGCAGCTGACAGCAGCTTATAACTGCAGGTACAGGGCTCCGATGTATTTTTCAGCTCCTGCATGCATGTGGTGCCTAGAAACTCATGCAAACAAAGCATACATAAAAAAAATGAATTGTAGAAATAAACTCCAGCACACTTATTGTATTCATTATTTTCCTTTTGGAGACATCATGAAAGCAGAGGCTTGAGGCAACAGGTTATACTGAGTCTATGACCAAGAAACAGAAGGCAATGAATGCTAGAACTCTGTTCACTTTCTCTTTCTTACTCCACCTCAACCCCAGCTTTATGTGGTGTCCATAGTTGGAAAAGGTAGTCTTCCCATCAAGAAAGTACCACCCAAGCAAGTGTAAAGGGTTATCACACAGATAGTTCATGATTTTGTAGACTGACAATCAGTATCAACAATCGCATTAACCTAAAATTCTCAGTACTCCCAGTACTGATATTAAAACAGTGCATAAATCACCAAAGGACAGAAGAAAATAAAGTTATAAATTACTCATATTTCTCCATGTGACATAAAACAATCTGTAGGAATGGTCATTAAGAACCAAAGCGCAGGAATGAAGAGTGAACAAGAGCCTGATTCAGATTCCAGGATCATTTCAGCAGAGACAAGCACATCTTAGGTGGAATCAACAGTCTAGAAGGATCTCTCATTTCCATCGAGCAGTTGAAGAAAAGGAAACTAAGAGGCTGGCCATGCTTAGAGGTTGCAAGTTTGCCTTTCCATCAAGTGCACATTTGATTCTAAAGGCAGTTCTGGGAGCTGACAAGGCACACGGCCACCTCCAGCAGTGAAATCCGACAGTCAGCAACTCATCTGGCGGTCTGTGTTGAATTACGAAGGAAGATGAATTGCAGAAGAGGAGAGCAAAGTAGTATGTGACCTAGAGGTTACCAACCCTGTGGATTAAGCAATTTATTTAAAATTGCCACGAGGCTAAAATTGTCTTTTTCCCCCTCCCTGATTTATCGTAAATACTGCAGTTCTATATTTTGCCCATGAGATAAGCATTCGGCAGAGTGTGGGGTGTCCTAAACCTAATCACAGTTTCTCTCAAGCCTGAACATCTTCTGTATCCATGTCCCAGCCTGGTGCACAGTTCCTCAGCTGCTGATCCCCCTTGTGTGGCTGTTGTACTTAACAGCTACAAATGAGAATTCAGTCTCAGTCACAGAGGAAAATTGCACACTTTCACTATGCATACATAAATAAAAATTGGGTGTTTTTATGAGTTCAACTTTGTCTTTCTTAAATGAAAGAAAATGTTAAGTACTTTCTCCATCATTCTCAGTGCTTAAGGCTCCCCTATAAGTTCAACCATGTGACTGACTCTTACTACAAAAAGATGCATAGGGAAGAGATGAGCTTGGCATTGTTAAAATCCAGTCATTTGGGAATGCTTAAATACCGGTAAAAATATAACTAAAAGTCATAATTGATACACTCTTCCAACATTATTCCCACAGAACTTACTTATCTCAAAATTACAGTCTGCATTTCCTTAACACAGTAGGAGATCACACAAAATAATTGGCCCTGTTATATTATCAAAATACCATGTTAAAGATAAACCTCCAATCAAAAAGGTAATTAAGACCTAAATCTGAGTATATTCAATTACCTCTCAATGCTGCTTTTATATTTCCTGGAATTCTGCCCTAAGAACAAGCTAAAGTTCAGCTCACTTTATTTCTCTAAAACATTGATATAGGAGAGAGGAAGTGGCTAAAATATATGCCCACTCACTCTTTCTTCCAGCCCCTCAATTATGTATTTCTATAGCCAGAACTATAGACCTTGAAGTTTGGAGAAAATGATGGGAGTCAAGCTCAAATGTAGACAGACATGCAGACTTATAAAAGCAGCCCCATTTTCTCTTGTTTATTTGACCATGTATTAAATGGAACCCAACTTCATTGCTCAGACCTTCAGAGGTAAAAGCTAATGACAAGGAAAGGCGGTTCACATTTGGGGATTATGTTTGTGGGAAGGGAGAGCCAGATTGTTCTGTGATTCATAAATAATAACAAAATTGATAAGGGTGGACTTCTTAAGAACTGGCAGGATGACGCTAATGACAAAAAGTATAAATCCCCTCATCAGCTGTATTTTAGCTGCTATAATCAGAAGACTTTCTGTCATCAGCTTCAGAAACCTTTGGAACCATCTTCAAATTTTGTTTGTCAAAAAATAAAATAAAAATTGTTTCTTAGTGGATTTCTTTAAAGCCCAGCAACTATTATTTATTCTAGGTGCATTGAAACAAAATTTGAAGGTGGCTCAAAATGTTTCTTAAATTAAAATATCAAACAACATCCCAGTTTAAAAGAGAAAGCATGAAGGAGATAAGGAAGGATGGAAGGGGGATTCCCTTTAAAATGAAAAAAGAAAGAAGGAAGGAAGAAAGAAAAGAAAGGAAGGAAGGAAGAAAGAAAGAGAAAGAAAGAAAGAAAGAAAGAAAGAAAGAAAGAAAGAAAGAAAGAAAGAAAGAAAGAAAGAAAGGCAAACATTTTTCCAGGGAAGAAGTAGAAGATAAATCTTTTCTGAACAGTTCAATGAGTTGAGCTTACCTTAAACTTTGTAGGGAAGGACATGAAGATTACAGAAAACTTCAACTGGTTGCATTGAAAGGACAGGTAACATATTTACTACATAAAATTTATAGGATACAGAAAGCCAAAGTGAAATAATTGTTATTGGTGAAATCATTTTTGCTTGAAGTGTTCTTAGGTCCTTCATGTGTGCATGCACACACATATACTCATATATTAGTACACAGTGTAATTATAGAGCTCAGAGGTCAAACTCACCTTGACCCTCACCTTCCACCTGCCAGGTGGCTGGAAAACCAGTTAAAAGGCCAAGAGGCAAGACAACAGGACACAAGCCACCATCCTCTGGACCTAACAGGTAACTATGAATCCTCAGAGCCCTACATCAGAAACAAGGCATGAAAACAAGAGGTCTGCTCTGTGGCTCAAGGACCCATTCTGTCACTGGTTTGCAACTCTGGGATCTATTTGTCCTCTTTTGAGAAAAACTTTCTTGGAGGAAAAATAATTCTCATGAGACAAAATGGCTCCCACTTTCAGATATGTGTTTTCCTCAAAATCTCTAAGTAAAAGTGATATTAAAATAAAATAGTGTAGTATTCCCAAAGGTATGAGTCTTGTGAGCCAGGGAAGTCTGTATCAAGAGCAAATAGACAAGCAATCTGTATTTGGGGTGGGAAGGCCACACACATAAATATTTGGAAAATAGGAAATATCCCTAGGTTTCCACTATTCTTGGACTGCCATAACCTTGCAGGTAATATATGCATATTATACACATTTAAATATTTTGGTAAAGATACCAAATTAATTGAAGTTAAGTTTAGCCAATGTTGGAAAATTTGCATGTTTTTGTATGTGTGCTTGACACAATTGTTGATTCATCCTCCCTCCTCTCTCTC
Organism: Microtus ochrogaster; assembly: GCF_000317375.1. NCBI lineage: Eukaryota > Metazoa > Chordata > Mammalia > Rodentia > Cricetidae > Microtus > Microtus ochrogaster. Next base: position 16,456,651 of record NW_004949100.1, on the reverse strand, counting down.
TCTCTCTCTCTCTCTCTCTCTCTCTCTCTCTCTCCTTCTCTCTCTTTCTCCTTAATAGTACCTGAAATAAATCTCTCTAGTCTGTGATGATAGCTATTAGACATGAAAGCAATAAACAAACAAACAAAGCACCTATAAACCCATGGTCTTAAAATCATTCTGTTTTTGGCAGTGGGAATGGCATGCGTAGATATACCTTAAATCATGCATCTCACACAACACCACTACTAGAGCTGCCATAAAAGAAACTGACAGTTGTGTTATAAAATGGCTGGACTTCTCAGTTTTCAGCAGCCTGGGCCTTTTATGGTGGCAATCTCTCTACCATGTAAGAAGCACACCAAAGCAAGGCCATGTGTCATCCTAAGAATCACTCTGGAACTAACCAAACAAAATAACTAGGAAAAACCTTCCAGTTTGAAGGTGGCCACACTCCACAACTCCAACAGACCATGCTAGTATTATAAGCCAAGGCTATACACACAGATGCAAAGCAAATTTTCCCATTCCCTAATTTAGTGAGAAGTGGTTAGGCTAACCTGGACTTATTGAATGAATATAATATCTTCAATATATGGAGAACTCTCATCTATAATTGACATAAAGTCTGCTCATTGTTCTAGTAATACAAACCTTCTTGGAGAAAAAGTACACTGTCTATTCTGTCATTCAATAAGATGAGGCACCTGTTTCATAAAGAGCAATAAACCTATCCATATTTTTAGTATTGGGTTAATAAATATTCTCTATGGGTGGAGGAGGTAGCTCAGTTAGTGAAATGTTAGCCAAACATAACATCAAGAACTCACGTCAATCCCTAGGATCAACTTTAAAAAGCTGGTCAGAGTAGTGCACACTTACAATGTTAGAAGTGATAAAGCAGGAAGAGGTACATGGAGCCCTGGTGCCCACTGGCCCACCGGTCTAGTTGATCTGAATTCCAAGCTCCAGGCCAGATAGAAATCCTAGGTGGGAGCTACTAAGGAAGAACACTTCAGGGCAACCTCTGCTGTGCATGGAGTGCATATAGGTATACTCACATATATACTCACAGAAAAAAAATTCCTTGACATATAAGAGATAAAGACTTACTTCTAAACTTAGCAAAGAATAAAATTCCGGAAGTCTAGATCACAGGCCTAGAGATTAAGCAAAAGAACACAAAAGCATTGGTAGATGACGGGCACTCATTCCACCAGCATGGAAGTTCCACCAGATAGCAAAATCCATCTATATGTGAAGATAATCACATTAGAAATCTTGGGCTATAACTGAAGATGATATTACTCTTTTGGGACTTTTGAGACTTGGTTTAAATGTTCTATGTTCAAAGGTCATGCTTCCTACCCAAGCTTTTGTCCCTAAGCGACCAAAATGTTCTTTTTACAATGATTCCATTGACCTTTTCCACAGAAGCCCTTTCTACTAGACTAGCTAGCCCAGCAACCTGGTAACAGAAGGTAACACACAGCTTTTTCAGCACCTGTTTGATTTAGTACCTTAGGCGCTAGCTTATAGAAATTTAGGAGCTATGACTCACAATTCATAATCTCATGTGATTGTTTTTCCCCTGTCACTAGTCATTATGAAAATTAAAATAAAATGACATAATCTTACCCTTTACTTTCTTCCCTCCAAACCAACTCTCTCACGTACTCACCCCAGCTTTCAAGTTTATGGCCTCTATTTCCTTAGTATTCCAAAATACATAAATGCAACCTTCTCAGGCCATGTGTTACTTGTACGTATATGATTTCATGGATGTCCACTTGGTACTGGATAACCAAATTGGGGGAGCACTCTTCCATGGGGAAGATTATTTTTCTCACTATCATTATTTCTTCGTTGTCTGTAGTTCTTTGTCCAGGGTCGAGGCTCAGGGCTCATAGGGAAGAGGGGCTAAAAAGATATCAAAGATGGAGGAATGGGAAGTTTTTGTGAGACTGTGTCTTCTAGAAATGCCAGAATCTATACCATAAAATGTCATCAGCAAGACTGCCTAAGCAAGTACTGGACAAGGATCACGCCAAAAGCATTACTTCTTAATAATATCTGAGCTCAAGGGCTAGAGGGACAGCTTGGAAGTCAAGGGCATGTGCAGCTTTTATAGAAGACCTGAGTTCGGGTTCCAGCACACAGGCCTAGTGGTCCACAACATGAGTCTACATCAAGAAGCAAAGAGAAGGACTGAAGTGAAGAAAAATAAAGGAATCATGTTTAACTGTAATACAAATAAAATGTGATGGCTGAGAGCTTTCTAGAGCTTGTAATAGGTATCAAGTATGCAAAGTACATAACAAAACTTAGAGATCGACAGAAAAACGATTTTTAAAAAGGTATTGTTTCAGTTTAAAAATGAATGTTTCAGGAAGAAACAAACAGCTATTTAAAAGAATAGAAACGCGAAGTAAAAAAAAAAACCTTAAAATATTAATTATCAGCAGATACCAAAGACAAAATGAGCTTATCTGTCATAAAATTGTTTGTGAAATGCTTAACCAAATAAATTTTATAAGACCAATTAAAAAAACAAGGCTATGAAAATAGCACAACCCATGGGAAATACACAAAAGATAGCCATCATTCAAGTCATTGCAAAGCCATTTATCTCAGCCATTCTTTTATTCTGACTTTTTCTTCCTTATTCCTAAGTATAATAAAGCAGAAATGGCCCTTTTCCTGAATCCTCTACCTTCTTCAAAGCTAAAAGTGAGCAAATCCCTGATTTGGATGTTGAGTTTGACACAAGTTCTCAAAATAAAGTTATAAAGTTTGATAGTAGCCTTCTCTCTCTCTCTCTCTCTCTCTCTCTCTCTCTCTCTCTCTCTCTCTCTCTCTCTCTCTCCAGGTATTTTATAGACGGGAAAATTCTGATACAAATTAATGAAGAGGTTTTGATGCCTAAAGATGGCTCCTAAGTCCCCTTGGAGCCTGTTCAGATACCTGATTTGCAGAGGTAGAGGAGTGAGCCATTATTTCTAGCTTTTGTACCTTGATAACCAAGCACAGAAGCAAAATAAGACCCATGCAAATACTGCTGCTTCTTGTTTCACTGCAGGTGGAATGAAGGCACTAAGTGGCAAGTTAATTATTTCTTTGCTGCTGTCGGTCCCTGGGGTGCATTATGTCATCATTAATGCTGATGCATTAAGATAAGCACTTTACAGTGGTTGCCAGCTGTAGACTACTGGGGTGTTTTCATTCTTACTAACTGCAAATAAGTTCAGCTACAATCCCTGCATTTGATGCTTGATTATGGATGCTCCTAAACTGAAGGCAGCCATCCTTTCTTCTGAAGACAGAGTAGCTTAGCAATTACTTGCTTTAAAAGAGTAAGGGAGAGCTGGGTGAAATTGCTCTGTGGTTACAAGGCAGTTAAAACCGTTGAAAAGACCAGCACCCAGGTTGAAAACTTGGTGTTGCTGCTGCATGCCAGCAATCAGAGTTGTTGGGATACAGAGAAGATGAACTCTGGAATGTTGACAGCTGCAATCTCAGTGAGAGATTCGGCCTCTACATATAGTAAATAGTGATAGGACAAGACACCTGTTTTTCTCATGAAATAATCCCACAAAATAATCCCACACCAGTTCAGTATTATGAATAATAAAAGGGTTATTTATTTAAGGGAAAAACTTACAGGTCACTGTCCTAGATAACAGTCCTCTGTGTGAACAGGACACAGAGTGTACCAGCCGGAAGCAGGAACCAGAAGCAAGAGAGCTGGTGCACACGTAGAGCTGCTTTTAAAGTATAAGAGACCATGCCTAAGTGGGCTGGTATCTTAAAGGTTATTGGCTGAAGGAGTGGAATATGCTCCCACAGCATTCTCATCTGACGTTCTGCCCACTAGATGTGCATGGAACCTGTTCGTTATAAGCAGCTTGACCCATTAGTGCCAAGACAGCAATATCCACTGTTTATCTTTGGTTACTGTAAGGTAACAATAATATTGCCTCTGATATGTAATATACTATTTATATCTTAAAGCTAAACTAGTGAAGATGCATGTTCAAGTCTAGTAATAGATAACTACAAATTTTAGCTATCTTAACTTTTGTCAGCAAATATCCTTCAAGTCCTAAATGGATAGCCTGGATGAGCTAAAAAGGAAGTGAAAAATGCTGGTTCCATGATCAATGTGAGACATTACCTAAACTAGCTGTTGAAAAAATTACATCTTAAACTACTGTGGTTTTGTTTTACTGTGTTTGAAATGATGTTTCTCAAACAGTCCCTTGAATAACTCCTGATTGAAACTGTGCAGCCCTAAAGCAAAATTAATTGTTAAACTGTTGCTATTATTTGTTCTAACTAATAGCGCCTGTTCAAATAACACAAGGGGGCATTTGTAATAAAATAATGTACACTTTAATTACAGAACTACAGCTTCAGTCAGTTGGTTCTGTTATTTTCAAATTAACCTGGACATTAAGAGCAGGGAGATGGTCAACAATGGGGCCAGAACTCACTTTGCTGAAGCTCAGGGAATACACTTTTTTTTTTAATGTCTGTGGATTCTGACAAAAACACATTGTGTCAAAACAAGTTATTTCTTCAGATGTGAAATATCTCACAACATTGCTTTTGATTATATTTAAGTTGACATTTACTTTCAATGTGTCTATAAACTTGAAAAAATAACTGGAGTTTATAAAAGTGTTAATTTAAAGCATTCATCCTTCCAGTGTTTAAAACGGCACAATGATAAAACTTTAGAGAACTTTTGGTCCTTGAATAAATAATAACTTGTAATCACTTACATTTTGTAAATTATAATTTTCCTCATATTTCAAATAAAAAATAATTATAAGGGTAGTAATTTAAAACATCAACATATTTGACATTTTCCTGAAACAAAATCACAAGTATTAGAAATACTAGAAAAGATTAGAAATTGTATTAAAAAGATAGCCATCAATACTTACACAAAACAGTACCAATTTGGATATAATAAAACAACATCTACCACTACAAGCTACAAGCTAATCAAAACACAAAAATTAAGGAAATGATATGGAAAATAGTCTACATCTTTTAACTCTTCCCTTAAAAAAATTCTGATTGTTCTATGTTGGATCACATGGATGGAAAGTTCTGGAATATTATGGTAGATATAAAGCACTTTTCTCTTCAACAGACAGGAGAAAAATTGGGCAATAGAACAAAGGTTCATATGACAGTATAAATACCATTTGATAATCTAGACTTTCTGTATAGACAAGAAAGTTACTTAGAGATCCAAAGAAAGTTTAGAAAGTTATGGAAAGGGTTCCTGCTGTGTACAACTAAGATACAGTTAATTTATTAGTGTATTATTAGTACATGCAGGTCCCCAAACACTGTAGACTGTGTAGTAAGTATGTTGTGTGCATAGGTACAATTTTTACATGCCAGAAAAGAGAGTTCAGCAAGCATGTTGAAATGATAGGATTTTCTGATCAAATAATCCTGTCTACAAAAACTGCATTCAGTGCAGATATTTATGAGAAATTGAAGACCAAGGACAGGCATAAAGTGAGTCCAGAAAATTCCAAAGGGCTGGACTAGAAAAAAAAAGTGGTTAAAGATGAAACTTTCATTTATGTATTCAAGATGGAAAGCCTGGCATGAAAGAAAAGAGGGTGATCCAAGCATACTAATCTCATTTCCCAGATAAGAAAAGAAAGTACTTGACCTCTTCCAAGAGACCCTCATGCAAAAGTATGGCCCAAACACAACAGAAGTTGTGAGCTTATTGCTGTAAAGGAAGCTTAGATTCTGTGTTCTTTAGTAGTGCCTGTAAACACTGTAAGCTCCTAGGATGGATAATTTAAACATAAATTATCCAAAATTAAGAACTGGATCATTTTTTAGAGGTTTATAATAAGAACTCTGGTTGGTGGTCAGAGTGAAGTGGAGACTTAGAGAATAACAATGACTAAGATATTAGTCTTGGTCTTCATAAATAAGAGCTCTGAGTGTTTCAGTCTTCTGGTATAGATACAGTATTTCCTGGAAGATATAGCCAAACTGTGTCTTTGCCTCATCTACAATTACTTAGCACAAAGTCAGAATCCATACTTGATCTCATATTGTTTATTACAGCAGCATGGATGTATGGTTAGCCTAGAAATGCTGAACAAAAGAAAATAAGCTTCATCAGTTCAAATTCCCAAGATCAGATCTCATTGTCAGAGACAGACCTTGGCAGCCATTCTTGATTTATGATGTATCCCAGAGAAGAAATGGCAACAAATCCAACAAATGCTGAGAAGAGCAGTGTAGAGAGAGAAAAGGAGAGATAATATTTCTGTCATTATTACAAAGTTAGTGCTGATAAAAAAAATTATAAAGCAAATAGGTCAATTAAACAGCTTAGTATATGATTTAAAAGTGTTGTAGGGGACGGATTTGACCCACAGTTCCAAATGAGTAGCAAATGTAGTCACTTTCAAATCGAGCAAATTTTATAAAGCTGTAATGAACAATGGATGGACATCATTTAAGAGGTATCTAAAATTACCACTGAAGATTTAATAGTTAGTCTCACTAGAAGAGCATGGTAGCAGTGAGTTTCCTGGAAACGGCTACAATGGAGAGCCACCAAAAAAACAGCTCTGCCAAAACCAAGCAGATACATGACAGATCCATGGCCACACTAACCCTAAGAAAATGAAAACTCCCAAGCCAATACATACTTTCTGCTGATAGGAAAGCTATAGAAGTATGGACATCATGCAGATGATCTTTTACACAGAGAAATAACATATGTATGATTATACAAAGTAATACAAACTAAATCAGAAAATTCTGGAATTTCATTTTATGTTGGAATATGAAACTGTGTCACAACATGTGGATATCCAGTATTTTAGACTCTCTTTCATAAAATGAATTTTCCCTTAAAATGTTGCTCCAAATTTCTTCTGAAAATATTTAATAATATAAATATGAGAAAATAATTAATAATAAATGATATGCCATTGTCAAAAATATAAGTTGAAGAAAGAAATGAACTTAGGAATACTTGTAATTCTATAATTGACTCAGCCTCTTATGATAATATCAGACATAAAGAAAGGGATTTCATGTAAAGAACACTGAATGCTGAATTAAGACATGAAATATTCACCAGCGACTTCAAATTGACATGAACAACTTTAGCTCTAATCTGCAGTTCACCTGGCTAATGAGAGTATTCAAATGGTCATTAAACTTATGGCTATACTCAAAGTATTGAGATTTTCTATGAGCCCAGAGGTTCTAGCTATATCACACACACACACACACACATACACACACACACACACACACACACACACACACACACACACCAATAGAAATGCTGTATTTAATTAAGAACTGTGAGTTTTCTGAGATTTTACTCAAAGAGAGCAGAGGTGCTATTGAAAGAAATGGAAGTCCAAAGTAAATGGTGGAGAGAGAAGGTTTAAAGTACAATGAGGAGACACTGGTTTCATAGAGTAAAATAGTTAGTTTGCAATGGATAGGAATGGCAGCTGAAGGTCTGGGACAAGGCAGTCATAGACTATGGCACACAGTGGAATGGATTTGACCGCCCAGTACCAAATGAGCAGCAGATAGTAATTCCAGCACTGAAGAGAGGATTGTTCAGCAAATATAATCCTATTTAAAGAAAATGGCTGAAGCGTTCAAGAGTATAAAAATTCCACGAAGAAAAAAGGAAAAAATGCATACCTTGCTAAATAATTCTGCCTACTCTACTCATTCTAAATATCAACAAATGAATTCAAATCCAGATTTTATATATTTAGGCATTTTGAATATAGGTATTGGAAATTTCTCCTAATTGTTAGCCCACTACTACTTTATTCTCATTGACCTATGCCCTACTGTAAATCACTGGTATGTGAAGAAAAGAAAGAAATAACAGGAATTTAGATCATGTCTGGAAATATGAAGGGTCTGAGATTTGACTCTATTTTGATTAGCACAACACAGCTTCAAGGATCCAATTAAAAGGTTTGTAAATCATCAATTAGAAAAGAACTCCACCTATACTACCACATAAACACTAGTTCCTCACCTATAAGAATACAGTGGACCAGCCTTGAGGAATTATTACTCATGGTGCATTGTATTTTGAAAGAATTCAGAGATTTATGGAACTGAAATATTTTATTATGGACAGTGAGCAGCAGTCCCGTCTTTGACTCCAAAGAGGGAACTATTCCTATTTCCCTGACATCTCACTACACAAACATCGTTTAAAAGGTCATTCAGAACAAAAGGTTTGTATTTGCCCTACTAGTACAATGTAGTGAAAACATTCAGGGCATAAAAGTACATGAGTGCCATCCAGCAATTGGAAGGTACAGGCAGGAAAATTGTGGGAGCCCACAGATTTGACTCATTCCATTTTGACTTAAGGTCAGAGAGTTCAAACCAAGTCTCACTCCTCAAAGTCAGATAACAGCATGATCTTGGTTACTAGATATCTTGATCCTCAAGGGCAGATAACATGATGCCTGATCTAAGGCATGGTTACTGGATGTTTCGACAATTAAGGGAGTAATTGGGTTGGTTAGCCTTTCCTTGTGCTATGGTAAGGAAGTCTTTTGCTCTCCCCTTTGGCTTGGGGTACATAAGAACTGAATAAGAAATAAATTTGGTCAGATACAATATTCACTGGATGCCTTCCCGACTCTGTCTTCTGTTTCTTGTGGATTTCTTTCCTTACTCCTCACTCCCCCTTTCAGGTATGTTTGAACAGGTCGGGTTTCCAACAGAGGGTCATCTATTGTGCCCAAGTCACAGAGGCCCCAAGAAGACTACCAGAGACACAGACTCACCAAAAAGCAAAAGCAAGATTTAATTATGCAGTACAAACTGCAGTAGGAACCTCATCTCACACACCGAGGCAGCAGAGGCCAGAGAAGGTGCTCCACCATTCATAGGCAGGGTTTATAAAGGTAAAACCCACAAATCTACAGTTATGGGCATAAGAGGGTATGGCTCCAGTCTAGGGGTCTTTCCACTTTGCTGGTATCAATCTTCAGCAACTGAGCTACAGTCTAGGGGACTTCCCGCTTTGCTGATGTCTAACTTGGGGCCTAGCACAAAATAGTTTTTGTTGTTGTTGTTGTTGTTGTTGTTGTTGTTTTCTCTCTTCAATCAAGGCCTATTTGATATATGCAACGAGTTAGATATCCACCTAAGGTACACAGCAAGACCCCGTCTTAAAGAAGAACAGCAAATGAAACATGCTGAAAATATGAAGCCTGTGGTTATTCTCCCTTCACAATATAACATAAATAATACTTTAGAAAGACTTTGGTTAACCAATTTTTCATGCACGCAAATGTGGGAAGCATTAACATTTTAAATTTTTATTGAAAATAGATTTTTCTTTTATATAATAAATCCTGGACCACATTTTACCCTCCCTCCACTACTTCCTGCTTCCCTGAACCCCCCTTGTCTCCCAGATCTACTTCCTCACCATTTCCTCTTCTGAAAAGAACATCCTCCAAGAGGAAACAGCCAAACAGGATAAAAACAAGGCACAATGAGACAAAACAAACACCCTCATATGGAAATTGTTCAAGGCAGCCCAATAATATAGGAAAGGAGTCTCAAGAGCAGGTCAAAGAGTAATATTCACTGCTCCCTCTGTTGAGATCCCACAAGCACATCAAGCTAACCATCATAGCATATTTTCAGAGAAACCTGGTACAAACTCATACAGGCCCTGGGCTTGCTTTTTCAGTCTCTGTGAGCCAACGTGAACCCTGACTAGTTAATTCAGTGTTGGGACAAATTGAGAACAGATGGATGAAGCAATTTTAGAAAATATAAAGAGGACAGCAGACAAGAATTGTGCAAAACCAAATAAAAATAATTCCTTGGTAACCAAACACTTCATAGGAGGCTGAGGCAGTAAGATCTCTGAATGTCTGAGGCCAGACTGGACCAGTCAATGAGTCCCAGGCCAGTCTGCATTACATAACAATAACTTACCTTGGGGAAAGTAAGAGGGAAAATGGGGAGGTGAAAAGAGAGAGGAATGAAGGGAAAAAGAGGGGTGTGAATGAGAGCAGGTAGAACAGGAGAGGGAAGGGGAAGGGAGGAAAAGGAAGGACAGAGAAGGATTTAGCTTTTATTTACTAGAGTGGTATACCATGGAGTCTGTACAGAATGAACACAGCAAGTCAAATTGTGTCTCTCAAAAATATGAGTACCCAAGGTTTCAGTATATGACCTTGCTTGTAATTTGCCTTCACAACTATTAATGTAAGAACCATAAGAAGAGCTCATTCTATACTGGCTGGACCATAAATCCTAGTAGAGATCCTATTAGAGAAAGAGAAGAGAAGGCAATGGGAATATGAAGGCAGATTGAATTAGAGTAATCATGGAAGATAAATGATTTCTAGAAATTACTGGAAGCTGGTAGAGTGCTAGACTTTCCCTCCTAGCCACCTCAAATAGTCAATCTTGATTTTGAAATTTTTGGACCCCAGAACACTGAGAGAAAAAAATCCAGTTATTTTCAGCCTGCCATGTGGGGACAATGTGTTTGCTACCGTGTGTATGTATTCTTGTAGGTGTGTGTGTGTGTTGGAATTAGCATGAAGTGGATCACTTAATCAGTAATCGTAATAAGGACAAGGGCATGAGAACCAGGATATGCAATCATACATCATTGTCCTGAAATTGTTAGGGTTCCACTTGTTTCTTTCTTAACAATGACTGTTTGGTGTCACTCTGTTTTAGAGTAGCACCGTGTTCAGCAGCTATTCATTCTAAGAGTTGAGTGGTGCCAAAAGCAATTAGCACTGAATTTGTCAAAAAAAAAAAAAGTGTCTCAATTCAGGTGTTAGAATTTGGCACAGCCCCCAGGATGATGGTGTTTTGTCACAATGTGGTAGTATGTATAAGAAAACACATTAACAATATTTCTGTTTTAAATATGGATAAAAAAGTATTTGCAAATTTAGTATACACAGCATTTTAGAGATACAACTTTAATATTTTAATGCAACATTTTACCTTTTTCTTCAGTTTTTATCTAAGCTTGGTAAGAATAAGTAGTGATTACTTTCTGAATGATAATTAATATTTCTCAACATGATATGGTACCTTTTAACCAAACTGGGAAGAAGCATCATCATTGCTAACTACAAAGAATACACTAAAAACTATCTTAGTTTTCTTTCCAGTTGCTGGGATATATTACTCTGATAAAAGCAGCTTATAGAAGAAAACATCTATTTGCTTAACAATTCCAGATTATAGTTCACCACTGCAGGAATGTCAAGACAGCAGAAAATCATATTGTTTCCATAGTCAAAAGCTGAGAGCAATGAATTAATCCACGCTTGCCAGTGCTCAGTGTGCCTCCTCCACTGTTGTATAACTCGGGATATCCTGCTCACGGAATGGCCCTGCCCACAGTGTGCCAGGTCTCTGCACATCAATGAACATAATAATATAAGCAATCTCCCACGTACCTGCTCACAGGCTCCCTAAATGCATACATTCCTTTATTGAGTCTCCTTTCCCAAATAACTGTAGATTGAGTCAATTTGACAATTAAATCTAATCACTCTAAACATATTTGGGGGTACTTTTGTTTTCAATTAAAATTTCCATTTTGAGAGACAAAAGACAGAAATTTTGAGTCATTACTAGTATTCGGGAATGTCAGGAACGTTATCCACAAAAGTCCCAGTGAACAATACAAAACTATTAAGGACTATGATGAAGACCTCATTTAGCCCATCATTACTTAGAGCTGTGCAGACACCATGAGCTCTATTCTCAGCATTTAATAGCAGAAGTAAGAGTCCTTACTCATGATGATAACTACTTAGTGATAGGTAGGAACTATTCTCCTCCAACATACCCTCTTTACAAAAATTACTAAAAGTTTAAATGAAAGCCATCATTTAGAGGCCAGTTTGAAAATATCTTTCAAAATCAAGATTTCACATTTTTAACATCTCAATTTTATCACAAAGTATTTACCATTATTAATAAATTTCCAGAAGATGTGAGAAGAGATACCTGGACCTTTTCTCATTAACATGTGGCAATTTTTTTTCTTACAGATTAGTAAACAATTACTGTGTGATATTTGTAGTTAACAGGTTACATGAATGATGGAGAGCCTTTTCATAGCTTGACACCACTTGCAGATTAGTATCGCTCTCTGATTGACACCCTACACACTATCTTTATATACCTATAAGATAACTTAAGGGTAATTTGCCCTTTTCTATTTGACAATCTTTTTTACCTGATATTTATTTAACATTTTTCTGGCCTGAGATTAAAGCAAAAAAATGGTACTCAATCATTTCATTAATGCAGGAATACCACTGGCCAAATCCAAAATCCTTTCAAGAAAAATGCCCTTGAGAGATTAGGAATACAGGAGGCATAGCCAACATAATAAAGGCAGTGACAGATTATTGCCAGCATAAGGTTAAATGGAGAGAAACTCAAAGAAATTCCACTATAATCGGTAACAAGAAAAGGCTGTCCAGTCTCTTCATATGTATTCAATATAGTACTTTAAGTCTTAACTAGAGCACTTAGACAACTGAAAGTCAAAATGAAAAGAAAGAAAAAAATTAAGATATTTTTATTTCAGATGATATGACAATATACATGAGTGACCCTAAAATTTCCACTCAGGAACTCCTACAGCTGGTAAAAACTTCCAGCAAAGTGACTGTAAATAAGATTAACTCAGAAAAATCAGTAACCCTCCTATAGACAAATGACAAATGGTCTAAAAAATAAATCAGGGAAACAACACATTTAACAATAACCTCAAATAGTAGCTCTAACCAAATAAGTGAAAGACTTGCACGATAAAACTTCTGCTCATTGAAAAATGAAATTTAAGAAGATATCAGAGGATGGAATGATTGCCCATGCTCACGTACTGATAGGATTAACATAGCAAAAATGGCCATCCTACCAAAAGTGATCTGCAGATTCAATGCAATCCCCAACACAATTCCAACACAGTTCTTCAGAGATCTTAAAAGGATAATTTTCAGCTTCATATGGAAAAAAAAAAAACCCAGGATGGGTAAATCAATTCTGATCAATAGAGAAACTTCAGGGGGTTTCATGCAATATCCAGTAGGGAGAGTCTCAAACCTTACCACCTCCCAAGAGATTTTTTTTTCCTTGGCAGAGATGGTGTCTTTGAACTTAGTCACCTTTTAGTACAACCTCATGACTACTGCAATACAGGACTTGGTACCTTCATATTGCTGGTCTGTAGGTTGGAACAACCTGAAGAAAGCCAAGCACTGATATGAACAGAATGATAAATCTAGAAGGGTGGGGAGCAACTGAAACTATCGGGGAACTGATCTATACCTAACTGTGGTGTTAAGTAACTCCTTTCTGTACATCTTTCTTGTAAAACAACTATCCTGATTATGGTCTGGATAACATTTAGTGCTGCGTCTCACACCTACGGTGTCATTTAAGCCCATTCTTCACACCCAATTATCAAATAACACTTTCTCCTCATACCAGAGTCAGCAGGAGAGACTTCTCCTGACATCCTGTTTGTCAAGTAACTGTCTCTCCTTATGCAGACTCTAATGTAACTTTGGCACACACCCAGGAAGGGCATCAGGTTCTTAAGTAATTCTGAAACGCAGTCTGAATTACTAGGTGACCTTGTCTGCAAAAACAGTTTCCACGAAGGTGACCAAAACTGTGTAATGTTTCCATGGTTGGCATACCCAAAGGCTCAGCTGTGATGACAATTAGGGTTTGAAGAAGTCATTTGCAGGGAAGGTAATTTAATATGGACTCAGAAAATGGTATGAAAGTAGAAATCAAAGATAACCAGTAACAAATGATTGCTCCATAAACCAGGTTACAAATGCTTTAGGCGGCGACTGCATGGGGGAATGATAGTGGATTTTTTCTTATTGTAACCAGAAATCTGAAGAAGGTTACCTTTGCCTAGAAAGGCTCCACTATTTGGAAATTATACCTGAAGGATAGCTCCTTGCTAAAGCTTCTGTTACTATCTGGTTTCATTAATTTTACATAAGCACAGGTTCTTACACTGCCTTACTTTGACTCAATACACGGTAAGCAATGCTCTGTCCACAGAGACCTTCTGGGATCCAGAGAACATTTTTACTAAGATCAGGGAGAAGGGCACTTTTCCTCAGTCTCCAGAGCCTCGGGGATCTCATGGCATTTTCTTTTCCTTCTTTCAGTTCTCATCATGCTTTTAGTTCTTGTCTCTGTTCTTTGCCCTCCCAAGTGTCTTCCTCATTGTTTTTCTTCAGATCTGAGACAGGAGCATACGGTAATCACATTTCCTCATCCTTGTGTATGAGCCAAACTTCTCTGAATTTGAATACTTTAGAGTAATACTTAAATTATTACAGGTTTTGCTATTCTCTACTAAGTAGAGAAATTGTTATTTAGAAGAATCAGACCATCTAGAAAACATACTGCATAATTGTTTATTTTTCAAATAAGACCAATATGTCTGTGACCCCTTACATGCCTGTGGTCTGACTTCCAGGACCCTCGCCTGCACCCCAGACGAGTATCATAGTTGTCATATAGCTACACTGAGAGCTTCATTCTATGTTCTCAAAAGAAAAAAAAAATAAAAGCAAAAGAAATGTCAAATCACTTCTACTAATACTAGTCTCGAAATAAATGAAAATGTGATAATTTACAGCAGTGAATTCTAGACAGGAAACCGAGAATCTGAGCAATTTTTCCTGGCTCCATGCCCTTGTTCCACCTGTATCTTTATTACAGGTGCAAATGGCACTAATCTCATGGATCTGATTCCGCACATGAAAATGTATCTTCTGAAGCAAGAACAATTTAACCATTGACCTGCAGCTCCAACCGCAAAGCACATGCTTCATTTTCTTAAGCAGAAGGCAGTGTGCGAGGGAAGTGCTCTATTTGGGAGGAGGGGAGGCTAATGACAAGGCAGAGACAAATTGCACAGGCAAAGACACTAAGTATGCACGGAGGTGGAGGTGAATTTTCCTTCTCGGCAAAGCCAGGTGAGGAATAAAATGTACTTGTTTCAGTCTGAGTTAGACATGCAGATGGGCGGGCATATTAGCAGAGAGATACTCCCATTTCTGTCACATCGCCATGTCCAGCTACTGCCACTGTGTGCCTCGTAAGCAGATAAAGCGCACCACTTCAGCCTTTGGAATCAGGGAATGCAAATAATCTGAGGGTACAGGTCCACACGGAACAGCCAAGGGTCCAGAATGAGACATTTTGTTTAAGAGACACGGATGAGGCCAGATGCTCAACGAGGAGAAAGGCAGACCTTTATGGGAGATGAACTTTCTGATTGACAAGGCTTTTAAACAACTGCTTGGCTGTGATTGACAATCAGCCTGGAGAACAGATGAGCAGGTAATTGCTGTTCTGTATTATCTTTGCATAAATACCACCGCCCTTAAATAGGCCTGCCAGCTTGGAAAGAGACGGCTACAGCAGAGGGCTGCCAACCAGAACCTCTGCCAGGATGGGGAGAAAGTTGAACCCTAAATTGCTGGGAAGTGCATGATGCCTGCAAATTTGTTAAATAATAGTGAGGGTGGATATTGTGTTTGGAGGCAGGAGGCCAGAGGTAGTCCAGACTCTTCTCTATTCAAGCATAATGCAGGGTGGGTAATTTAGAATCTGAATTTTAGTCCTCGGTAAAAATAGACTTAATACCAGCTTCCTAATACATAGTTTTCCTGAGATGCACAAGCATACTGTGTATTGAAAGAAAATATCATTGGATACATCCTTGCTTTTGAAGCACGCATGGCTATGCTACAATCTTTTGTAGCAGAGTCAGACATGATGATATTGGCCTGTATTCCCAGATACTCAGATGATGACACAGGAGAACCAGTAGTCACAAGCAAGTAGGGGCTACTCAGTGAACTGAAAGCCAATCCAGACAACTGAGGGAGGTCCTGTCTTAAAAATAAGATGTAAACGATGATAAAGGGTATCACTTGGAGCTATTGCCCTTCCCTAGCATGCACAAGACACTTAGTTCAATTTCCAATACTAACAGTAAAGAGTAGAGAAAAACACAAACCTTGTGACTCAGTAGTAAACATTTTGTATTTATTTAAAGTCTTGGTAGTATCATATAGGTTTAATGCATTACTGAAAAATCAAGAGATTAGCAAAACGTTAACAAAACTCCAAGGCTTCTTCTAAACTCGCTTTTGAAACAAACAAACACAAAAGGCATTAAAAACTACAAAAAGGCACAACATTCCTCCTTATGTTTCTGTGCTTTCAAGAACTTCTGAGTTTTTTTTTTTTTTGAGCCATTTGAAGCAAGTTTTATTAAATACTGGCCAGGTCCATACCCAGCATTCCCAGAACATGGGGCCAAATTACATTACTCTGGGGCTTATTAAGGCAAAACCCATAAAGCTATGTACTTCCCACCTTCATCCAATCAGGGACAAGCATACATCCTGACATACTTCCTGCATACATATGTCCTGCCTCCATGTGATCAAGCACACATCCTGTGTAGTTGGACAACCAAACACCAACTACAAAGAAGCAAACACACATTCTTCTGGCCTCCCTCTTGTTGCGCACCTGTTCATACACCACACATTCTCTCTCTCAAATGAAAAAAAAAAATGACAGCCCAAATTGAACGGCCTTCTTGCCATCTCCCTGTTTGCCGTAACCTCATCTACAAACTTCGGCTTTTCATTTGCACTCCTGTGTCTAACTCTTCTGCTGTGGCCTGACATACCTTTCCTTTTTTTAATCCTGCTATGAATATATGTATGTGTGCTATATGCCTTTGTTGGTATAGGTGTACTCACATATGTGTATTTGTGCACATGTGTGTGCAAGGAGGCCACAGGATCTTCTCCTAAATCATTCCCCATCACTAAACAGGAATCTCATAAATTAGGGTGGGTTGGCTGGCTGGCCAATCATGAATCAGGGTGGGCTGGCTGTCCATGTAAGACATCTCAAGTATTCTTAGCACTCATCTCTTTGTGAAAAACACCTCCCACCAAAGCAACTATGGGGAGAAGAAAGGGTTTGTTTGGCTCACAACTCTTGAGGCTTAGTCCATAAGACCAGGAAAGTCATGGTCACACTGAATCCACAGTCAGGGAGCAGAGAGCAATAGATTCAGGTTTTAATCTTGTTTCCTGCTCCCATCCAGACCACGGAATGGCCCTGCTGGCTGTAGTTTCAGTGGGTCTTCGCACCTCAAATAAAGTAATCTAGACGATGGCTGTCAGTCACTCCCAGTGGAGTATTTCCTAGATGATCCTAGATCCTGTCAAGTTGCCAATCACTATTTAATCATCATAATGACAAGAAGAATAGCTATATAACTTCTGGTTTGATTTCTTTCTGAAATAGTGTGGTAATTTCTGTTAATTACAAGCATTAGACTGGAAAAGAAGGACAACTGTAACCCAAAATGCAAACAAGATTATGGTAATTATAAAGAGGGTGATTCTAGGAAATGCCATAGAGACGTTTTTCCAGTGCATTGCTCCATTTTCTTGCTTGCTAGAGAGGCTCCTCTGTGACATTTTGTGAGATCATTCATAAGTTTTTGAGTTTGTTTCATCTCTAATTTTATTGTTTTATTTCATGCATGGGTGTTTCGCTTGTATCTATGTCTGTGCACCATGTGCAGTACAACATGCCTACTGAGCCAGAAGAGGGTATCAGATATCCTGAAAGTGGAGATATGTGGAATAGTCAGCCAACATATTGGTGGTGGAGTAAACCCCTGGAAAGAAGCCATTGCTCTTAACTGCTGGGTCATTTCTCTATCCCCGATCCATTGGATTTGTTTGGGAGATTGTGTTCTTTGCCTTCGTACTCAATATTTTCATCAATAGAAACTAAAATAAGACAACAATTTTGGAAGATGAAGAGAGCAGGAAGATACCCCAAAGAGTCTCTGACCACCTGAAACAGGAACAGGAAAATCATGCAAACAAGTGATAAATGCTCATTACTGTTTCCTTATTTCTCGAGCCATACCTAAATGGGAAGAGAGAGTTCTTTACCATAGGGTAAGCAAAACTGCACTAGGATTTACCTTGGTTAATTCTGTAGCCTAGTGCTCCAGATTTGGATAACCTAACCATTTGAAATGGTATTTATAATGAAAAGACCTCTGTATCTGTGGGTGAGAATGTCTGCTACACAGGCATTAGGACCTGTGATCAAACCCCCAGCATGCACAGGCACTCACAAGAGTTCCTGTAACTCAGTGCTATGGAGCGGAAGACACTGGATGGTTATGAGGGCTTTCTGGATCCAAACTGTCCCCAGGTTCAGTGACAGGTTCTGTGTGAAAGGAGAAAAGTAGAAGTGATAGTACAGGAAACCAGGCACTGTCCTTTGGCCTCCACATATGCACAGGCACAGACATATAACACACACACACACACACACACACACACACACACACACACACACACACACACAGAGGGGGGGGGGGTAGAGACTGCTCATTCTTTTCCCTGCTGCCCAGACCTGAAATAATCACACAGAAACTATATTAATTAAACTCTGCTTGGCCAATAGCTTAGGCATATTTTTAGGTCTTGAATTGCCCAAATTCCCTAAATGGTTTTTTTTATAAATATTTGTTTACATTTAAAGGGAGATATGCTATAGATATGAATACTTTGCTTTCGTATGGATCTTGGCCTATTGATACAAATTTAAAGTCAATTTTGTTATATGTATTCCTGCTCTTGTTTAAGGTATTACATGTATGCAGCTCATTTAAAAACATAATGTATAGTTAAGAAATACAGATTAATAGATAGTCATTTATAATAGTCAAACTTGTAGTTATGTTAGTTAGGTTTTCTAGATGTATAGAGATATATTACAGACAGATAGGTATGCTTCAAAATCTTCAAAGACTTGCAGAAAATGGCTTTAAAATGTTCTAAGATTTTAGGATTCTATTGACATCTGTTCCTGGCAGTACCAATCTACTTCCAAAGGATGATGGGCATCAAAGAGGCTCCTTTTGTGCAAGAAACTGCTCTCTTGGCTGGACTGCTTGATGATATGCTGTATGAACTGGGCATGCAGAACACACACACACAAAAATGACTTTTAAACTTGCCTAAAGGTGAGACAGATCTTTAGGATTCCTGCTTCATGAAAGAGTCTGCCAGACATTCTGCAGGATACAGAAAAAATAACTGACAAACTGCCAATAGAGGCAAAACAGTCTTTCCTATTTCCTGCTTCATGGGAAAGTCTGCCAGATACTATGGGCCTGTAGGCTGAAGATGGATGATGTTACAAAAGAACTTTGGGTCCATGCAGTTAGATATCTCTGTCAATTCTAGAGTTTCAGAAGTTTTCAGAAGTGCTTACAATGCACTTCTTGTTAACTTAGGTAATAGTATATCCTTCTGGAGTACTTGATAGAGTTGAAGAATAGATATAGTTTTTCATAGTGATGACAAAAGATAAGATAGATATAAGTATTATAACTGTAATTCTTGCTTAATACCTGTTTTGTTATACATAATTTTACTATGTTAAAGTGAAAACCTTCCTTTTTATTTAGACAGAAAAGGGGAGGTGATGTGGGATGTCTCTCTGTAGGATGTGAATGTGTTTTGTTACCATTGGTTAATAAAGAAGCTGGTTAGGCCTTTGACAGTGCAAAATAGAGCAAGGCAGGAATTCTAGGCAGAGAGAGGAGAAAAGAAAGCAGAGTCATGTAGCTCCTGAAGGAGAAAGATGCCTACCAGTAGGCCACAGCCTCACGGTGATACATAGATTAATAGAAATGGGTTAATTTAAGATATAAGAGTTAACCAGGAATATGTCCAAGTCATTGGCCAAGCAGTGCTATAATTAATATAGCTTCTGTATGATTATTTTGGGTCTGTATGGCCAGGAAATGAATGAGCAGTCTCCACCTACAGAGAGAAATAGAGAATGGGGGAGGAGAGACAAAGAGACAAAGACAGAGACAGAAACAGAGACAGAGAGGAAGAACCTAGGTCAGATAACTGTCAACTAAATTTTAGAAATTATCATTTGGAACATCTTCCTGGGTATATTAAGCCTACGCAAAGAAGAGGGTCCACTTACAAATGTGAATATCATTTTTTTTGACATCCTTGCTTGGAGTGTGTTGTGCATTGATTTTTCTTAGTATTTGTTTACTATAGAACAGCCACATACAGTCTGCCACCTGCCTTTCTCAGAGGAGTATACCACGTTCAAGTTTTCCTTTCTTTTTTTTTTTTTTTTTTTTTTTTATTGAGAAAGAAAAAAAAATTTTCCATGAATTAAGGTCAGTGTGTGATTTCATTAC
>NW_004949100.1:16402960-16436192 GCF_000317375.1 Microtus ochrogaster | reverse complement strand
CAGAGATCCGCCTGCCTCTGCCTCCCGAGTGCTGGGATTAAAGGCGTGCGCCACCATCGCCCGGCTAAGTTTTCCTTTCTTGTGGGACATGGAAGGAATAAAATCATAAGCAGATCCTCAGCTATATGACTAGGCATACTGTGCATAGAAAAGCCAACAAGGAAATGTATGGTAAAGCTCAGGGTAGATAGATTAAGACATTTCTTTGGAAAATATGAGCTAAGTCCTCAGTTCCCTCCTGAGAGGAAAGGAAGGTTGAATAATTTGGATACTATCATATTCCAGGCAAAGCAATTTGTGCAGACTGAAGATCAACGTTACATGGAAGCAGTCTAGATATTGAATGAATTAGTGATCATCAAGGCCACAAGCCTAGAGCACATGAGAATGTTATCATGAATTGGCCTAGCAGATTCCAGCAAAGAATTTCTGGCACAATCTGCATGCATTATCAGTGAACTGCTTTTTCTGTCACGATCAGCCACCAGTTAAAAATAAGAAATGATTTTCTGTACTCTTTTCGGCATGCTTTCAAATCAATGGTTCAGTGAGTTGTTTTCTGCAAAAATTTTTTTAAATGAAAAAATTATCAATTGAATACACATTAGGACACAAAATGGAAATAACCCCAAAATCATATGAATTAGCTTGTTAAATCTCAAATACTTACCATAAGCACATTAAAATTCTCTTTCTCTCTCTCTTCTCTCTCTCTCTCTCTCTCTCTCTCTCTCTCTCTCTCTCTCTCTCCCTCCCTCCCTCCCTCCCTCCACACACACACACCTACCTACCTAAAAGGCTTAACTTTGTCTCGAATATTTTTCAGCCTTAAAGTGGTATTTTAAATGGATAAATTTATTGATGAATAGAAACACAAACATTGTCAAATATCTTCAAAACTGTAAGAGATTTTATGAAGATAATGCTTTCTTTGGGGAGTATTCAACAACAGACTTTGAGTTCAACAAATAGCTTGTACTTACTCTGTAGTTTCTGATTTTTGGAGTTTGGAGACTGTCACTAACACACTCAATTACTGTTTTTTAGTACATTAAGTACATGAAGCATGTGCGCGCACGCACACACACACACACACATGATAAATACAACCAACAAAGGTCATTGTGTATTTGAAACCTTTTCCCCTTAGATCTGTATAAAATCTGATAGTTACTTGCTCTAGCCTCCACAAGGTATGAAGACACCTCCCCCTTCTCTGGTAAAAGCATATACGTTTGCTTAGATCTCAGTAATTGTTCTTTCTCCATAAAGAAAGGAAGCACCCATCAGATCCTAGGAAAATCAAGTTTCCTCTTAGCATTCTTATTCAGAAGAGCAATAGAATACCAGAGAGTTTAATTGTTTGCTTCTTTATATATTTTGAGTTTTGCATTGTTGAAGCTGTTCTTTCTTTCTGTTGTTGACTTCTTAAAGCTAACAGTATAGGAAAAGAAGGGAAGCAAAAGAAGGACAAGGTAAGTGAAGGGGTAACCTTCCAGATTTGAAAATGAAGAGACTTTTATTTAAAATATTTAAACAATTTAATTCAAGATTCTTTTCCTAATATATCCCAATAAATCCTAATATAATGTGTGGTGTGGTAAATCAGGATACTTGAAGACTTGGACTGAAGGTTTCAAATGTTTGGCCTCATGGTTATATGGTTGGTTCAGTTAGTCCTGAGCTCAAAGACTGATAAAAGGCATAACTCAGTAAGATTGAAAGACAAAGACTGAGTGTAGGGAGACAGCTCTGCTGGCAAACTGTTGTCCCTCAAGAATGACAGGCCTGAGCTTTTTCTGCAGCACCCGTGTAAAAGTGGGGTTCAGTGGTGTGCATCTGTAATCCTCGTACTGACAGCTCGGGGGTGTGTATGTGAAATCCTCGCGCTCCCGGGCTCACGGATGGTTCAGTGGTGTGTATCTGTGATCCTCATGCTCCACGGCTTGCTGACTAGCTGATCTGGCCAAATGGGCGAGCTTTAGAGTTAGTGAGGGACTAATCTCAAAAAATCCGTATTTAAAAAAAAAAATGGCATGAGAATCACCTGATGTCAATGTGGTTTCAAAAAGCACAAACACCCATATATGTGCCTTAACATGTGGAGCTGACACCCACAGGGGTATTAATATTTAAAAAATGATTAATAGGAGGACAGAAGAAATGAAGCTGACACGAATTTCTTTTGAGAAATTGTTAATTGTTACTTGGTATTTGAATACATACACATCAGGGAGAGAGAGAGAGAGAGAGAGAGAGAGAGAGAGAGAGAGAGAGAGAGAGAGAGAGCGGTCGGCAGCATATTAGCATTCCCACCTGCAGTGTATTCCATCACCAGCCATGCCCTAAATACTGGACAAGATGAGCGCGCTTCCTTTTACTCTCTCCGAAGTCCATCACAGGCAACATTAATCTAACATGGCAGTTCCCAACCTCGTAAAGTAACGACCTCGCAGTCCTCTCCACCCATGTCCACACAGCCATGACCAATCACTCACTGCTGACGTACAACGAAACTCCAGCTACTGCCTTTGCTGTACATTTACTGCTGGGACACTTGGGGAACAGTGCACACAGCTAGCTGGTACTGTGCAGACTGAATTTCAGTACTCATGCAAAGAGGGCCTTGGCTCTGAGTTTCCTAAAGGATCACAATAACAAGGCACTTAACAAATAACTGCCTTTAAAACAAAAAAAAAAACATTTTTCAGTTTACATTTTACTTTGCATTACCTAGTTTTATAGGTGTAATTACCTCCTCGACTTTGTTACATGTGTTACCTGCTTATATTTCTAAACTACATCTTATTCTTCATCTTGCTTTATATGTTTAAGAGTGCATCATTTTAGTTGGTTATCAAGGGCTAGAGAGATGGCTCAGTGTTTAAGAGCATGTACTGTTCTTATAGGAGCTGTGAGTTTGATTCCCAGCAACCATATTGGATGGTTCACAACTGCCTGTAACTCCAGATCCAGATCCCATGGCTCTGGCCTCCATGGACACCAGTACTCACGTACACACACTCTCTTACAGACAGACACACAATGAAAAGTAATAACAAATGAATGCTAAAGAGTTGCCTATCAATTCTTTCTTTAGTCATTTTAATAAACTAGTGATAACAGTTAATTTAAAACAACCATGGAGACAATCTGGATTAGAATTTAAAAATTCGTCATTACTTACAGGTGGGTTTCACACTACAGGAATCTTTATGTTGAACAAATAGTTAATGACAGGATTTAAGATGCGTTCAAGTTGGCCGGAACTTTGAGAAAGTGTGACTCCTCCCTGTCAGATAACAGACAGAAGTGGAATCCGACTGTAGCTAGTGATATTCTTATTGGAAGCAAAATTCCTGTCAGAATAAGGAAAATTACTAGCCTTTCTATAGAGGACAGGATTGTGGAGTCCTGTTCAAAGACACATTCTAAGACATTTCTCCATTTCTTTGCTATTCCTTCTGTGGGAGATGGGGCAAGCAGGGGCCACATGTCAGAGACTCCTTGCAGGAATTGGTTCTCTCCTTCCACTTTCAGGGAGAGAGCTCAGCTTGTCAGGCTTGACCACAAGGGCCTTTGCACACTAAGCCATTCCACAGGCCTCTGTGCTCATGACTTCTAAGCACACCTTTCTGTTTGCAGTACAGATGATGTTTGGACTGAAGTTTGAGTCCTGTGTTTCAAGTTTTTAGTCACTTAATTTAACACTGTCTGTATGACTTCGCCAGTCTTCTCCCCAGCAGAGATTCTTTAAAAAAAAAAAAAAAAAAAAGTCAGGAGTGTAACAGGTTTTCACACCAATTATATGTTCAACAGCTTTTACAGCTGCATCATAACTGCTTGAGAGTAACTATTGTCACAGATAACACAGAAACAGTTCATAGTTAATCTTTATTAATGAACATACTAGCTGAGTGTGTGGTGTTCCCAGCACTAGGAAGCTGATTAAGGATTGTGGGTGTATGTCTAGTTTGAGCTACACACATCTTCCAGTTCTGCCTGGTTTATATGGGATGACTTTATCTCAAAATGCAAAAAGTTGGAGGTGTGGCACCCAAATGCTGTAGGTTAATTCCTCATGACTGGGAAATTAAAAAAAAAAAAAAGTGTGCACTGTGGTTAAGCATCTGGTTTCATAAGCTTCTGAGTACATATGATCAATTTTCAAAGATATTGTAGAAGTGATCCCATGACAATCCAAAAATGCATGAACAATAAGATAACTATTTCAGGTTGTATTTATTCCTCATAATACATCTGAAGCATTTTTGTTCATTTTTTTTCTGTAACAAAATGCTGTATTTCATTCATGGAATTAATGTACCTTAGTAGAAAGAAATTCGTAATGTAAATTGGTTAAATATTTTGATATAGTGTGCTTGTTTAAAATCCACACATATGATAATCTCTGGTGATTTTTGTTACTTTTTGAAAGGGTGTATCACTATAAAAGAACCTATCAATAAAGCACCTGTGGGTGCTATTATTTCTTCTCTTGAATAATTCTGGGTGGAAACACAGAGTAATGGAAATGACAATAAAGTTCCTTAATAGCCACTCAAAATTGGCCTACGCCGATTCAGGACAATTTATAAAGTTGCATTTAATTGTTTCAATTACTACTAGCCAGACAATAATGGCCCACAGATTCTATATATTGATGAGGATAGTTTGGATGGATACTACATAGTTTTCATAGAGGTCCACGGAATTCAAAGGTTATTTGAATTTCAAACTCTTTTACAGGTTATCTACGAAACAAATAGCAAACAAAAAAAAAAAACAAGACAAAACAAAAAAGAACTCTCTAGAAAAAAAATGTAGGAGCAGGAAGTCTTCCATATTAATCAGGAAAATTACCTAAGAGCACTCGTCTCTTGAAATACTCGGAAGACACACTCAGTGATGCAAGAGAATGCAATTAGCTAGAAAGACGACTTGAATCCCCTCCTCTTCCATGATGATTATTTTGTCCTTATTTTTATACACTATACAATTGCTAATAAGAAAAAGATCAATTCAGGAAGCTTGCATTTTTTAATAAAATGTGAAGTTTTGACTTAAGTATCAGAAAAAAAGATATAAATAAAAGACATAAGTATCAGGAAAAGAAAGAAAATGGTTCTTTTAAAGTATAATGAGCTCAGGTGTGTTTTTTCCAGAGGATTTGTGAGCCAAATAGTATTTCCAAAGAGCATCCCCCTTTTAGAACCCCATTATATTCCTTTAAATCTCTTTGGATGTTTTTCCCCGGAAATCACTTTTACTACCGACTACAGCTGCCCATTGATGAAGCTGGGCAATCTATAAACACTTTGAATGACACTAAACTACAGGGTGAAAAGTGTCCTTTGTAATTTTTTGTGCCTGGTTATATCACACCCAATTTTTGCTACTTACCACTTGTAAAGGAAAACTATCGAGTCCGTTGAAACATTTATAATGACATTTTAACTCCCTTCCATTGAAAATGCATTGGGAAGTATTTCGTAAGTGCGGTATTTAGAAGGAAGCTATTATTTGGAAGAGCAGGCAAATGTCGGAACCTGCTGTTTTAAAATTGCTTTCCAAATTCAAGGAAACATTTTACAAAGGAGGACGATAATGGAGTCTGAGCTGGGCCTCGGGGATGTGAATGCCACATCCCCGTGTTGTGTCATGTATTG
The DNA here is from genome assembly GCF_000317375.1 of Microtus ochrogaster. NCBI lineage: Eukaryota > Metazoa > Chordata > Mammalia > Rodentia > Cricetidae > Microtus > Microtus ochrogaster. The sequence goes on along the minus strand of NW_004949100.1, from coordinate 16,430,523 downwards.
ACCCTGGGAAACTTGATAAAACGGAAGACAGATTGCCCGGGCTCTCTCTGTGTTTAAGTATCAAGCTGATCCATAACTTTCACAAGAACCAGAAATCATTTATTGTCAGCGCTGTCCAGAATATATCCTGACAGTTCAGTGGGAGTTTCACCGCCATTTATTTTCAAATCAATACTCAATTACGAAGAGGAAGATTCACTCCCTTGCCCATTTTCAAGATGAAATTATGGACTGCAGCAATAACACTTAGCTAAGCCAAAGCATCGTCTATTAACTCAAGATGGCAGCAGGAACCAGCCGGCTTCTTTATTAAAGCTCACTCTCTTGCTCTCACTCTTTGGGGCTTTTAATTAATCATTGTGAAAAAGGCCTTTCACATTGTGACTGATGACCAGAGCAAACAATTTTCTCCTAACTGCCTTTTAATTTCAACTCTGGGAGAGCGCATTGACCGGATCTCACAACAACCCATCAATGCTAGTTTTTAATGTGTTTTCTCCTTTGTTATTGAGAAGAATGGATCACGATGAAGCTCCAGCCCCTCTTCGTAACTCAAGTAATTGATTTGGTAAATGGGGCACATTTGCTCCTGGATAAAAAGTGCTGTCGATGATGATTCTAGGGTCCATATAAATTACTCCATTAATGAGAAATAAAGCTATTTATGGTTTTCAGAGGGAAATGCGAGACATCCTAGAGAGAAAATAAAAAGAATAGTGTTTTTACATTCATTTACCCTGGATATATGATTCTCCTAGCCTCTGCTTATTTTGCATTTTGGATAGCAGGCGGTAATTAAAATGAGTATTTTAAAGGCAAGCTGCAAAGAACATGGATACCCAAAGCTAGTCTTCACAGCAGTAAGTGTAAGGGACCATGTGTAAGGTCAGTGTACAAGACCAGATTCCAGGTTTTTACACTCAAAATAGTCTTTCCTGGGCTTTGACTGGTGGATGAATATGTACTGAGTGATGTTATGGGGTTTTTCTGTATCAACCAAGTTTACCATCTCACTAGTGAGACGGAAGTGCAAGAAAGGAAGACTGTATTGAGAGGCTAAGCAACAGCTCCCTGTAGCCAGGAGGAAACTCAAAACTGGTTGCCAGGTAGTGATCAGAAACCAGGATTTTTACATCCTGAGAATGAGCCAATTTAATACCACCCACCCATCTGTGAATTATTACTGAGTTTAGATGAGTCTGATTTTTTAAATAACTTGACTGTACACGGGGGGTTCTTATTGACAAAATAATGGGAGGCCAAAGTGAAGTCTCAGGAAAAGTTCACACACTGCCCAAATTAAAGCGTGCCACAAAGGTCCCCAAAGGCTCCGTGGTAGAACAAGGACCAGGAAGGAAAAAGATCAAAGGCTAGGACTTAGCCAAAGTTATAGTTAGAGACATCCACAGGGCTGTTGCCTGCAGAAGCAGAATTCTCGCCAGGCTGTGGCCTGAGCAGCCAGGCTACTACTAGAGAACCAGGAGATAGCAGTAGATTAAAGCACAGCCACTGTGCCGAAGTTAAAACAGCATGGGCTAATCAACAGCTGTGTGGGATTTGCTATATTTTAAAAAAAAGGTCTTCTGTAGTGGCATTTCATTTGTATTTTAATAAATAGAGCTTGCCTGAGGATCAGAAAAGTATAATAGCCACACTGGCCAGCCTTATAGACCAGGCAGCAATGACACACACCCTTAATCCCAGGAGCTACACTAGCTTGTCATAGAAACCAGGCAGTAGTTCAGAACTAGTGAAGATTATAAAACTGGAGGAGACAGCTCTCAGGCACAGTCTCATTCTGAGATTCTGAGGCAGGATCATCATTTCAGACTGAGGTAGAGGTAAGAGCCAGTGGCTGGATGTTTTGCTTTCTGACCTTCAGGTCGAAGCCCAATTTTTGTCTCTGAGTTTTTACTAGTTGTGCTTTAGTGTTCTTGATGTTGATTCTAGATTCTCCAGGATATGTTGATACTTTGGCATGTTCCTTTGTGCCTGTGACCCTGAATAGCTGCCTACATAATGATCTTGGCTTGTTCCTAATTTCTATCACTAAAACTTTCTAAATATATTGCATTACAGAAAGATTTGAACACAGTGCTAATTGGACAGTGTTTTGTTCGACGAGTCCATAAGGAATGGCACTATTAGGAGGTTTGAACGACAGGTGTCACTGGAGGCAAACTTTAAGGTTTCAGAAGCTCAAACCATGGCCAGTGGTCCAGTTTCTCCTGTGCTTTCTGCAGATCCAGGCATTTTACTCAGCTCCACTCCACCACCATATCTGCCTGTCTGTGTACTACCATGCTTTTTGTCTTGATGATAATGGGCTAAACCTCTGAACTATAAGCCAGCTCAGCTGAATGTTTTTCTTTATAAGAGTTGTTGTGGTCTCTATGTGACCCTGGAAAGAACACCTTCCCCCTTTCTCAGTCATCTCTTTCAGTACTTTCCCCTTATACTCCCACAACTAGAACCCTCAAGTTCACATCCCCACTCACCCCAGTTCACCCAGGAGATCTCTTCTATTTCCCTTTCCCAGAGAGAGCCCATGATTCTACAAGTGACCTAGCTAAGACTTCTAACAATAATGGATACGTAGCCTGAACTAAGCATCTCCTGTGATCAGATTGGTAACTACCCCAGGTGTCACCCGAGATCCTTCATCCAGTTAACTAATGGAAACAAATAAAGAAATCCACAGCCAAACATTAGAACTCAGAGAATCCTGCTGAAGAGAGGAAGTAAGGATCATAGGAGCCAGGGGGGTCAAGGACATCACAAGAAAACCCACAGAAACAACTAACTGGCTTATAGGAACTCACAAAGTCTGAACCAACAACCAGAGAAAGCCTGCATGGGACCAACTTAAGCCCCCTACCTACATGTGACACTTGTGTAGCTTGGTCTACTTGTGGAACTCCTAAAAATGGGAGTGGGGCTGTATCCAAAGCTTTGACTGGCATTTATGTACTTAGTCCTCATACTGGATTGCCTTGTTCAGCCTAAATACGAGGCGGGGGGTAGGGGGTGTATATTTAGTCTTATTGCAACTTGATAGGCCATGCTTTATTGATACCCATGAGAGTCCAGACCCTTTCTGAAAAGAAACATAGGAAGAGTAGATTGAGAAGAGGAGAGGGAATATAGGGGGATGGGAGGAAAGAAGAGAAGAGAAACTGAGGTTGGGATTAAAATAAATGAATTAATTGAATTTTTAAAAAAGTAGTCATGGTGTTCGTAGCTTCTATTCACAGCAATGAAACCCTAGGTTGGGCTTAAGAAGACAGAAAAGCTTAAGTGGATGTGGAAAGTGAAAAGCACTGCTACCTCCAGATTCTGTTTGAAGTCTCTCCCCAGATGAAATTCAAGAATTCCAACCTAGCTCACAACTTATACATAGAGAAATTTCCAATAGGATTAGTAAATTAACAATGAAGCATGCTAGAGACCTAAGCATATATGGCCTTGGTCCTTCACTGTTATAAACTTTGCAGTGTTTGGGATCTCAAAAACAGCAATATGAATTTAGTTCATAATAAAAACCTGTCTTAAATTCTCCTGAAAGCCTTGTGATCAAAGGTTTTTCCTTGTCAGCTGTCATCCTGTCGAATGCACAGCAGGAACCTGCATACGATCTTATTCAAGTGATGTAGGTTCCCTTCTGCATGCTATGAATATGTTTTACTACCATTGGTTAATACATTAGCTAATGAAGAAGCTACTTTGGCCTATGGAGGGGCAGAATAGAGCTAGGTTGGGAAACTAAACTGAATGCAGGGAAAAAGAAGGCAGAGTCAAAGAGACACCACATAGCTGCTGAATGAGAAAGACACCAGAATATTACCAGTAAACCTCAGCCTCGTGGCAATACACAGATTAATAGAAATGGATTAATTTAAGATATAAGAGCTAGCTAGAAATAGAAGCAGCATGGAGTTATCTCCACTTCATATCCCACAACTTCCAATGTCTACCATGAGCTTCAAGAAACTGATAAAACCTTAAAATTCAAAACTTTTTTTCTTTTTCATAGAGGAGTTTTCAAGTAAATCCACAATAATAGCTAATGATTTCCAACTTTAGCCATCCTGTGTAGATCCTGTCTGCTGGACCTGGAGTCTGAGGACTTGAAAGAACGGGGAGAACTGTAGTCTAATGCTTTAGACAGCCTTACTTCAGTTTCAATATGCCTTTACACAGAAATGTTACGAAGAAAACAATGATCAAGAAAGATTGCTTAAGTTAGAAAAACATGATCAGAAAAATCACGTAACTAAACATCAGTAAGCACATACTAAAGATTAACAGAGCAACCCTTTCTCAGAACTGTCTCAGGACAGACCAACTTAAATACAATTGCCTGGCACTCAGTACAGTTTATATCTGAGAAACCACAAAAGCAAGTCAGAAGACCAGACCCAGATTCAAGGTACACTGACCCACAGGGTTGTTTAGCTGTGATGTGATGAATAAGCAGGTCTTAAGAAGTGAATGTAAATGTTTAACACAGGGTTCACAAAATCACATCCAAGAGCAATCTAGGGAACAAAATGTGCTTGATATAAAAGGTCCTGGTTTTTTTTTCTGGGGGTCTCTCTCTTGCTGTTCCCCCAGGCCTTGTTCACTATGTATCATTTTTTTTGACCATGTTCTGACAGACAATGTTTAAAAAAATAACAACAAAAAAAACTTTTATGAAGTCATATATTTGACATCATTTGGCTAAAACTTGGTTTGGTTTTCTACTTTTTTTTGTTTTGTTTTTTCCTTGCTTCTTTTCTTTTCTACCCATTTAACTACTAGGGAAGAAAGCAGGGTCCACACAGACTAGGGAAACACTCTACCACTGAATCACATCCACAGTCTTGACCAAAATCTCAAATGTTGTAAAAAAAAAAAAAGTATATTCACAAATTCATGCAGGAATACAGCATTTCCTGTTTGATATCCAGGGTCATTGTTCATTTAATTCAAAGCTACTCTTTTTTAACTGAAATTTTAAGTGAAGTTAAACGATTTCTAAATATTATAATCCATTGACCCTAATATGAACCAATTAAAAACATGCAAATAGAAGTACATACTTAAACTCATTAATACTTTTAAGATTTATTTACATGTATCTTGTGTATTTATGTTTACCTGCTTTTCTGTACAGCATATGTATGTAGCATCCTTGAAGCCAGATCAAAGCTCCTGGAACTACAATTCGATCAGTTATGAGCCAGCACCTGGGTCCTGGGAATAGAACACAGGTTATTTGCAAGAGTAACAATCTCAATGTGGAACTGTCTCTCCAGCCCCTCATTTATGTTTTAAATGAAAAGAGCATCATCCCATTGTATAGCAACTACAGTCACAAAGGACCCACTAAATACCTGATTTGAAGTCATCTGGTCACAGATGAGTTAATAGGAACCTAATCTGTGCAGACATCATGTTCTAAGAGACATAGTGAGTGAGTCAAGGCATGTTGGGATAATGAACATAAGACCAGCCCAATCTTGCCCATATGAAAAACAACCATACTCAATACTATACCTAGCTGAACTAAACATAGCTAAACTAAACTACACACTATTACACAAGTTGTTCCTTTATAAATCATACAGAAAAGCATGGAGCTTTTACACAATTCTCTCCTCATGTCACATATTTGTGTAGTCACCTAGTATTTAGTTTGGATTTAAAGAAAGGAAAATTTAAGTAGAAAATGAGTTCTGAAAGTCATTGGATGTAAAATGATCCTTAACCTTAGAAAGATGTTAATTATTGCTGATGTTATTCTCTTAACTCCCAGTTAGTCCTGTCATATAACAAGTACTTGATAAATTTCCATTGAATAAGTAAATAATTGATATATATCCAAAGATATAAGCAAAATAAATGTAATTATTTACATGATTTATTGGTTTTTATTTATGTGATTACATAAGTATAAATTACAATCATATAATAAGCTAGATTGTGAGGACATAAAGGAATATAAAAGTAGATTAGGTTTCTGTCACTAAATTATCACAGCACTATAGTGTGGGAAGGACATATGTTATACTAATTTGAAAATAAATGAAATTTCAACTGTATGGAGGTAGGGAAATTTGCACTGGAACACATGATTATGGAGAAGAAAGATGTTTCTTGAGTATGGCCATGAAAAACATAACTTGTGAAAAGGATAAACAGCACTCTGGTGTCATGGACTCACTCTGGCAAAGGCAAAGACTAGAAACAGTGTTCCAAAACAAGAAAAACATTGATGAGAGATAGGAAGAATCACATTGAGCGAGAAGATCCATTTGATCTAGAGGTTTTAGGTACTACTTCAAATGTTTTGATTTCCTTGAAAAGAAGCCTACTGACATGTTTTCATGGACTCAGGCAATGAGTAGGGACTAGATTATACACAGAATTTGCATCCTGAAGTTCTCTTTGTAGCTTTTCACAAAACAACAACAACAAAAAAAATAACAGACATAGGCTGATGAAAGAAACAGAAGAGGAGACCAGTAAAGGGTGTTCTGTGGAAGTCCCAAGGAACAGAGACCAAAGTTGGAAGATGGAAGTTGAGACAGAAGTGAAGAGCATATGTGTAATCCAGCAAAGAAGATGTGCTGACAGGCTGACTTTGACCCCAGGAAGGAAGAGATGTAAAACATGAGTAAATAGTCTAGTGAGCTCACTGTGAAAACTAACCTGAATGAAATATGGAATGGGTATATACGGTTATAGAGATTCAAGACACAATTTTCTAAGTGTAAAGTGCAAGATTCCTAAGTATGTAAATAACAGATCAAAAAGAAGCTGTGGTGTTTCAGATCCTATGGTATAATTATGAGAAAGAATAAAACATAAATGCATGCTATTTTATACATTATGTTTGTGAGCATTAAATTATGTATAAGAGTCATTCAGGAGATATGGTAAAAAAAAAATAATGTTCCCAGCATTATCCATAGGACGTAAAAATATGTCATGCTATTTTTTAAGTATCTAAAATTGTTGGTTAGTTGGTTTAGAACTGAGAACCTGTATCTTGAATTGTCTAGGTATACCCAATGTAATCTTAATAGTGGGAAAACTTTATCCTGAATTATCTGAGTTACCCAATATTACCTTACATAGTGGGATAATGGAACAAAGAAATTAGATCAGATTTTATTCAAGAAAAATTTGTAAATGTGACATCTTGCTCATACTTTCCCCCCATAACATAGGAAGCAATATTATCCACTAAGAGTGATATATAAGAGTATTTAGAATGAATAAAGATAGAAATACCAATCATACACATACATGTCTATTCTGTGCCTATAAGCTCAGAAAATGAACTTACTACTTCTGCCACGTAAAGATACAGTAATCAAAACAGCCGCATTGGCACACATGAGTTAAATAATGGCTTTATCCCAAACTCAAACGTGTGAATCTACTTTTAAAAAGCAGCACATATACAGAAGGACATCCTACCTCACAACTCCAAATGAAATGATGCCCCAAAATAATCACACAGAGACTGTATTAATTGAATCATTGCTTGACCCATTAGGTCTAGCTTCTTATTAACTAACTCTTACACATTAATTTAATCCATTTCTATTAATCTGTGTATTGCACGTGGCTGTGGCTTACCGGCTAAAGTTTCAGCTTCTGTCTACCAGCGGGGCTACATAGCTTCTCTCTGCCTCTGCCTCCATTCTCCCAACATTCAGCCTAGTTTTCCCCACCTAGCTCTGTTCCCCTATAACTCTACTATAAACCTAAAGCAGTTCCTTTATTAACCAATGGTATTCACAGTATACAGAGGGGAATCTCACATCAGCAAGATTCAAAGAAAACACAGCTCCTCTATGAACACAAAGAGTACTTCAAAATATGCATTTAGTGCTACCTTTAACCTAAGCCCCCATAGCTGTGAACAAAAGGAAAGAAGTGCTTGTTGTATAAGCCACTCAGTTTATGGTAATTTGTCATATGTTAGTTGAGACCGATAAAACAATAGTAAACACTTTTTTTTTAACGATGATATAATTCATTCAAAAAAGAATAGAATATGAAGATCAGACTTCCCAGTACTTAAATTTCCATCTCATGCGACTTCTTTGATAAACAGAGATTTGGACAAATCTCTTCAAACTGCATGATCTGTGGAGGATTTAACACAAATGGAAACCTGCTATGTCACTGTTGCCATTTCATTTTATGATAATTATTAAACAATATCTGAAATAAATGTGTCTAAAAGTAATTTGGATACATTTTTCTGATACTTCTGAGCATCAGGGATAAATACTTCCTCTAAAAGATAGCATTAAGATATGGAATATACATTAAACACAGTATAAAACCTCAACCACTTTGATCTCTACAGATATGAAATCCTGTAGGTCCCATTACTTCATTAAGCCTTATAATTGCTCATTCTGAAAGAAAAATTACCACCCAAAGGTAGTATTTTAAAATCATCTTCACTTGCACAAAAGAGATGAGCATGATATTGTTAGTAATTTTTGAAAATTACTGGTTTTCAGGCCATTGAGTTCAAGTTTCCAGCCCCCATCGTGTTCAATACTGACTCAGTACTGTTTCCCTTTTAACATTTGCCACTGTCAGTTCAGGTCAGCGGCTGTCAATTGGCATTTGCTTACTTTGATTTTTAAATTTAACAAACTATGTATTTTCACACATGTGTATTAACATTTCTTATTTTTTATTACTTTTAAATTTTTTCTGTGAAAATTTCATTTGTGTATACAATGTAATTTAATCTTATTCACACCTCAATACTCACTCCATTTTATTTTATTTTTTTTTATTTTTTGGCTTTCTAGGTAGGTTTTCTCTGTATAACAGTCCTAGCTGGACTGGAACTAGCTATTGTAGGCCAGGCTGGCCTTGAACTCACAGAGATCCACCTGCCTCTACCTCCTGGGTGTTGGAATCAAAGGCATGCACCACAACCACCTGTGTTCCATGCTGGAATTATTACCTGGATTAACCTTGTGCAGGTCTTGGGTAGATAACCACAGATACTGTGAGTATGTGTGTAGCAGTGTTGTCATGACAAGGGGACATTCCACACTTCGCTCCACTCTCCAGCTCTTTTCTTCTAACATGTCTTCCTTGATACTCCTGAAGTTATGGGGATAGATATGGCTATGTATGTTTCTCTTACAGCTGACAACTCACAGTTGCTTATTCTCAGAAATTTGAACATTTATGAATATCTGAATTAACCAGTACCCACTGCAATAAAAAGTTTCGCTAATCAAAACTGGAAGCAGCATTTACAATTGGTGTCTGAACTGCACTGAGGAATCACTTATAAAGAGCCTCACCCACTTCCCAGCATGCAATGCTGACACAACCTATAACCCCTTATTGCTTTTTATAACTTCATCAGTGAATTAATAATTTACAGTTCAGAAGCACATGTTGGAGATTCAGGTGGAACTGAAAATAAACTGAATATAGCTCACTGTTTAAAGTTCAATAATCTTAGTCATCATACTATCTTCTTTTATCAATTATATAAAAAATTAATTAAAGATAAAGAGAAAAAGTTATTAGATAATCAATCAGTAACTATGAGCATTGCTTTAGATTCATCCTTTTCAACCACAAAACAAAATTATTCTATATGTAAGAAAAAAAAGGAAAGGATAAACCATACCTAAGGGAAGGTGTTGTCAGTATCAAACTCATCAACAAAACAACTCTGACATTTAAGTCTTAGGGAACATTGCAGCAGAGGAAGTGGAAAGACTGTAAGAACCAGAGGACTAGAGAGTTTGGGGTAAGAGTGTCTCCTAATCAGCAGAAACTTCACATATAAAGTCTCACTAAGATGTAAGTTATTCAAAGATAAAAATAGACATACTGAGTGGGTATGGGAAAGCCCACAAGACTTCACCCATACACAAAGAACTATAGGCAACCATGAAATGCTCAGAGGAAGAAATAGTCTTCTCCGGCAAAGAACACACCATATGATAATCCAATACCAATTGGATATGTATACAAACATATATATATATATACACACACACACACACACACACACACACACACACACACACACAAATAACATTATACAGATTTGAGCAGGTTATAGTTAAGAATATGTATGTTGTCAGGCAGTAGTGGTGCAAGACTTTAATCCAAGCACCAAGCATTCCAGAGACAGAGGCCTGTAGAGCTTTGTGAGCTCAAGGTCAGCATGAGTACAGCCACAGAGATCCCTGGCTGAAAAAAAAATAACAAAAAGATTATATACATGTATGTGTACATATTTATACATATATTCATGTCACAATTAATGAGAAAGAAAAGGCCATGAATTTGAAAGAAGCAGAGCAAAGAGGTGTATGTGAGTGAGTTTGGAGAGAGAAAAGGGAATGGGAAATGATGATCATATTATAATTCCAAAGTTAAAGAAATAATTAAAAACCTATCAAACATTATATCATCTATAGCTCCCCAATTATATAGAAATCTCTCTAGGAAGATTATTTACCTTCATTTCATTCACTGTGGATCATAAACAAGCATTGCAAATTTTAAGAGAAAGTCGAAACTTTTATTTTGTAAATTAAATATCTATTTAACTGGACTTTTAGTGGATATTGGATTGAAGCCAAAGAGATTTAAAGAATGATCAGCAATGTGTTATTTTTGTTTCAAAAACTGAAAAAAGAAATTTACTAACTACTTTATTTCACTGATTCTATAATTGTTGGAGGAGACTTCTTATTCATTCCTGGCTGTGCTGACCCGAAATATTCACACAGAAGCTGTATTAATTACAACACTGCTTGCCCTGTTAGCTTATGCTTATTTCTAGATAACTCTTATATCTTAAATCAGCCCATTTCTTTTAATCTGTGCATCACTACCAGGTTGTGGCTTACCAGCAAGGTTCCAGCATCCATCTCCTCCAACAGCAGCTACATGGCATCTCCCTGACTCTGCCTACTCTCTCTAAATATCTCTTTCATCCTAGCTTTTCTCTGTTAAGCCATTGGCTGAAAGAACCGTCTTTATTAACCAATGGTAATAAAACATATTCGCAGGATACATCACCTTCCACATCATATAATATTTGAAAAAGGAGGCCTTATTCCATCTAAAGACATTTTTTATTTCTTGTAGATGGGCACTAGGATTCCAGACCAAATATTGTTGATTTGAAAATCTAATTAATTAGAAAGGAATGGAATGTAAAAAATGCTATGACATGTTAACGTAAAATGCTAATGCCACTAGAGAGTATAAGGAATTGATAATCTTATTTTATTCAGAATATAAGTTTAAAATGGGTTTTATTTTAGATATTGTGCTTTATGTATGAAAAGAGGGCTAAATGGCAATGTTACTTTTAAAATAAATGATGTGGTTTCTCTGGTAAGTTAAACTAGAAATTTTGTTTATCAGTCAGTGGCGTCTTAGATTGAAGTAAGGATATATGATAATAATTTTTCAATCAACTTCTTGTAGCAATGTTGGTATGTAATATTTAAAGAGGCCACCTTGATCTGGGCTGGTCCATAAACTCAGAGAGCATAAATTAAAACCTCATTGTAAATCATAATTACAAACATATTTACGGTATGGATGAGGGGACAAATTCTGTCATATTTCTCCTCCGTATGTACAAAGGTAAACTTGGACTAGTGAGATAACCCAGAGGATCAAAGAACGTACTCAAAACCTGATGACCTATGCCGACAACACTCACTCCCATAAGGTGTCCTTTTTCTACCACACATGCTCCATGGCACACTCTCCCAAAATAAATAAATGTGAGACAAATTAAACACAAAAGCCTTTCTCAGAGATGTAGCTGCAGAACAATGCGCTTTCATCTTACACTGTAGAGGATAGTTTAAAACCTGGAAATATTTGCCAAGATAATGTAAGATGATCCTGAGTTTTAAATAGACGCCATATAATTTTCTCCATTATTATTTCAATTGTTCTAGGTCTTTGAATCACGAAAAGGGAAGATGACGCAAGACTTAAATTCTTTATATGTAATACTAGTCAGGATCAAAAGAAATATCTTTATTCAGTAAGATCTTAAACAAAAATGACCCCCAGATCCAAAATTTGAAGCAGGAAATTTCATCGCTGGGTAAGTGATAAGACAAGCCTGGCATAACTGTGTTGGGGTAATGTGTTTAAAAAGAATCTCCCATTAAGTATTTATTGCTAAGTGTTATGCTGATAAATTAATTTTCCATCATTCTCTGGGAAATTGTTCAACAATCAAGCATCTTTGTGTCTTTATAACCACAGCATCAGCAATCTCTAATTGTGTGGGGAAGAACTGAAAAATATTCAAATGAGCTATGGGAAACCTTTCCTAGCGTCTGCTTCTCTTCGCTTCTGTTGCTGTAAAGCACACGTTGTCAGGATGAGGTGGTGGGAGAGAGCGTTTCATCCTGCGTTAGTCATCTAGAGAATACATGTGAAATGATAATTCTCACCCAGAGATGTCCGAGTGTGAAAGGGTGAGAACAGTGGAGTATGCAAGGTGAAATTAACCAGGAAAAGGAGCTGTGATCATGTCTGTCTGGTCTGTGTCACTCGGGAATTCAGTCCTTACAGCTCAATGTAAATTTCACATCTAGGGACACAATAGTTTCATTTTTGAAGCAAAATGACTGACTGTGTTACTTACATTTGATAGCACTGTGACAACATGCCTGATAGAAACTTTGGGAGGATGAGATTTGTTTTGACTCATGGTTCAAGGGGACAGGGACCATGGGTGTAGGAAATATAGCAGTCATGGCACTTGTTGTAAGAGTTGGTGTATATCTAGGCAAAGTAGAAAGCATAGATGATACAAGATGGAGGGGTCAGTCTATAATTCTGAAGCCCCCCTCCCTGGAGACTCACTTTTGCTATTTTTGCCCTCCCTACTCCCTAAATTTTGTCACTTCCACAAACAGTGCCACCATCCATGATTTGTAGAGGACATATTACATCTAAAATGTAGCATAATTCTGCTATTTGTTCTATATGTATCTTGTCATCACACCAACTGAAAATCTTAGTTTTTATCATAGTGTCTTGTGATTAACTTAATGACGAGGACAAATCTTATGGTGGGGCGGGCTTTTATACTTATTGACAGCTACTCTGTGTGATATTACTTTTGCTCATATCTTAAATCTTCAATACTTTATAAGGTTCACAGGATTCCAAAAGTTTGTTACTTCCTAATTTTAAAGAAAGAAACCAAAGAAGTAAACCATCCCTCAACAAGAAAAACAGTCAAATTTATAAGGAAGCAATGAGTTGTCAGCTAAGGGCTGGAGAGACAGCTCAGCATCTAGAAGCATGCCCTGGTCATCTCGAGGACCTGAAACTGGCTCCCAGCACCTATATTGGACAGCTCACAACTGCCTTTAGCTCGAACTTCAGAACATCTGACACCATCTTTTGGTGTCTGGAGACAATGCATTCAGGTGCATAAAGTGACTTTCAGAAATAAGTATATGCATAATTAATTGGGGTGGTTGGAGACAGGGTTTCTCTGTGTAGCTCTGGCTTTCCTGGAACTTGCTCTTTAAGCCACTCTGGTCATGAACTCAGAGATGCACTTGCCTCTGCCACCAAGTGCTGGCGTTAAAGGCATGTGTCTCTATGCTTGGCTCATTTTTTTTTTTTTTTTTTTTTTGAGACAGGGTTTCTCTGTGACTATTTGGAGCTACAGAGAACGAGTCTCAGCACTCACTCAAGGTTCAGAACAGGACTTCTACTGACAAACAAAATCTGGCTTGGGAATGGGATCTGAAGGGTAGAAAGAGCTGACTGACTTAGGCAGGTTTTTCCTGCATGTTTCTTTATTCCTTGGGGGAAGATGAAAGAAGAAAAAAGAAAAAGAAAAGGCATAGGGGCATAAGGCGTAAGAATAAGGGCAAAGCATAAGGTGAAGGCATAAGGGATAAGAACTCAGGCATAAGGCATAGGGATAAGGACTCAGGCATATAGTATAAGGGTAAAAAGGGGTGATCTCCACGAAGTTTTTAGTTTACATGTGCATATAGACAGGTTAGCAATCCCATAGGCGGTAACAATGGTATCAAGCAAGCATTTACACAGAGTCACAAGAAACTGGTGGATCTGGTAAGGTCTCAGAAGGGCCTTGGCTGTGAAGCCCCCTGCAGCTGGGCACACAGCATTTACTAACCTGAGACCTTAATTTGCATTAGCATCTAGCTGGCTTAGTTAAAAGGAATCTCTTTGGGACCTTGTTTTTTACTCTAGCAGGGTGCCCAGGTGAGAATTTTTCTCTCTGAAGCTAGTTTTGGTGACTCCGGCCTTTTTCCTGTATAAACAGTTCATTTCCTGTGCTACGATCTTGTGTTAGCTGAAACCAAGGTGAGGGGTAAAAACAGAATATTAGTATCCTGTTAAGTCAGAGCAGAAGACCAGTAGATTATATCTCCCTGAATCTGTTGTCAGAGCAGGCATATTGCCTCCTGTATGAGGTCCCTTTCTTATCAGTGATTACTATCAATAAAGAAAGTCTGTGGGGGACTATTTTTGTGTAGATCTTGGCTATGAGAACAAAGGCTTGACTGAGTGAATCCTTTTCACACCATGGCTTCATGGCATGGGGGGAGGTATCCTGTTGCCCTACAGGAAAAGTCAGATTTATACACTGCTGAGATACTATAAGAGAGAGAGAAGCCATTATTCCACAAGATTTCTACAGAATTGACAGTGGCGTATCCAAAGCACCGTTGTGTCCGAGGCTCTGCGAAAACGGCTTAGTTCAAGTGGATGTGCATGTATACGCTTCCCGTGGATTAGTCCAATAGACCCATCACCTGGACATGTACTGTACAACACTTGTGGGCTTACCACATGTAGCTTTGGAGCCTATCCTGGAATTCACAGAGATCTGCCTGCCTCTGCCTCCCGAGTGCTGGGATTAAAAGCATGTGCCACCACAGCCTAGCACATAATTAACTTTTTAAGAGAAATAATTTGTTAGCCAGCAGAACCTTTTACTCAGGGCCACAGAGGGAGTGGGGTCTTCCTTGGAGAGTTAACAAAGTCTAGCAAAGCAATTTAAGGCAGGCAGGACCAAGCCCCTCCTTCTGTATCAAGGCTGAGCATGGTATCCCACCATAGGGAATGGGCTCCAGAAAGGTGGTTCATGCACCTGCACCTGGAATAGGTCCTGGTGCCACTTCTAGGAGCACCCCCCCCCAGTTACAAAACTGTCACCCACATTCAGAGAGTCTATGCAGGCTCCCCAGCTGTCGGTCCATAGTCCTTGAGCTCCCACTACTTCTGGTCAGCTGTTGCTATGGTTTTTCCCATCTTGCTCTTGGCCGCCCCTGTTAATATAATCCCTCCTCTCTTCAACTGAACTCCAGGAGCTCAGCCCAGTGCTTGATTGTGGGTCCCTGCATCTGCTTCCATCAGGTACTGGATGTAGATTTTATGACAATTAGGGTAGTCATTCATCTGATTAAAGGGGAAGACCCTGTCAGACACCTTCTTCACTATTTCTGGGAGTCTTAGCTGCGGTCATCCTTGTGGATTCTTGAGAAATTCTCTAGCACTGGACTAACTCTATAATGGCTCCCTCTATCAAGACCTCTCTTTCATTGTCCTCCCTCTATATCACTCCCTTAACTCAGTCTTCTTGATCCCTTGTGTTCCAATCTCCCATCTCCTTCTTTCCACCCCCTTCTCAGTTTACCTAGAACCCTTTATGTGTGTCTTTCTTATGGTCCTTGTTTTTATCTAGTTTCCCTGGGATTATGGATTGTAGCTTGGTTATCCTTTGCTTTACATCTAATAATCTACTTATGAGTAAATACATACTGTGCTTCTCTTTCTGGGTCTGGTTTATGTCACTTGGGATGTTATTTTTCTTGTTCTATCCATTTACCTGCAAATTTCAAGATGCAACAGCTGAGTAAGTATACCACATTTTCTTTACCTGTTCTTTAATTGATAGACATCTAGGTTGTTTCTACCCTACTTTTTTCTACAGGACATGTCTGACAGACAGAAAATTAACAGAGAAATAAGGGAACTAACAGATGTCATAACTCAAATGGCCTTAAAAGACATCTACAGAACATTCCACCTAAACATAAAAGAATATACCTTCTTCTTGGCACCTCATAGAACCTTCTCTAAAATTGACCACATATTCCATAACAAAGCAAACCTCAACAGATACAAAAAATTATAATAATCCCCTGTATCTCATCAGATCACCATGGCTTAAAGCTAGACATCAACTATTTTTTTATTTTATATTTATTTATTTTTACTTAAAAATTTCCACCTCCTCCCATTTCCCTCCCACTCCCTTCATGGCCCTCCCCCTCCCTCTCCAGTCCAAAGAGCAGTCAGGGTTCCCTGCCCTGTGTGAAGTCTAAGGTCCTCCCCCCTCCATCTAGGTCAAGGAAGGTGAGCATCCAAACAGACTAGGCTCCCTCAAAGCCAGTACATGAAGTAGGATCAAAACCCAGTGCCATTGTCCTTAGCTTCTCAGTCAGTTCTCTTTTTCAGCCACATTCAGAGAGTCCTGTTTGATCACATGCTCCATCAGTCCCAGTCCAGCTTGCTTTGGTGAGCTCCCATTAGATCAGCCCCACCATCTCAGTGGGTGTGCGCACCCCTCGCAGTCCTGACTTCCTTGCTCATGTCCTCCCTCCTTTGCTCCTCATTTGGACCTTGGGAGCTCAGTCCAGTGCTCCAATGTGGGTCTCTGTCTCTAGCCTGTCAGAATGGCTAAAATCAAAAACACCAATGATAGCCTTTGCTGGAAAGGATGTGGAGTAAGGGGAACATTCATCCATTGCTGGTGGAAATGCAAACTTGTGCAACCACTTTGGAAATCAGTGTGGCAGTTTGTTAGGAAATTCGGTATCAACCTATCCCAGGAAACAGCAATACCACTCGTGGGAATATACCCATGCGATGCTCTATCATACTACAAAAGTATTTGTTCAACTGTGTTCATAGCAGCATTATTTGTAATAGACAGAACCTGGAAACAACCTAGATGTCCCTCAATAGAAGAATGGATAAAGAAAGTGTGGGATATGTATGCACTAGAGTATTACTCAGCGGTAAAAAACAATGACATCTTGAATTTTGCATGCAAATGGATGGAAATAGAAAACACTATCCTGAGTGAGGTAACCCAGATGCAAAATGATGAATATAGTATGTACTCACTCATAAGTGGATTCTAGCCATAAATAAAGGACATTGAGCCTATAATCCATGATCCTAGAGAAGCTAAATAAGAAGGTGAACCCAATGAAAAACATATAGTTATCCTCCTGGATACTGGAAGGAGGCAAGATTGCCAGGCAAAAATTGGAAACTTGGGGTTGGGGGTGGGATGGGGGTAAGGGGAGATGGGGAAAAAAAAGTGAGAAGGGGGATGGGGAGAGCTTGGGGAAATGGGATGGTTGGGATAAAGGAAGGGTGGATATGGGAGCAGGGAAGTATATATCTTAATTAAGGGAACCATTTTAGGGTTGGCAAGAGACTTGAACCTAGAGAGGCTCCCAGGTGCCCAGGGCGATGTTCCCTAGATCCTTGAGCAGCTGAGGAAAGGGAGCCTGAAATGGCCCTATCCTATAGCCATACTGAAGAATATCTTGCATATAATCATAAAACCTTCATCTGGCAATGGATGAAGCTAGAAATCAACTATTTTTAAGTTATAATGTATTAATGATACATACACTGATTTTGTTCATTGAACTGTGAAACATACATAACCAGAATAAAAAATAACACCAGAATGTTACTTTTATGAACTGCTTTACACCTAATTGTAATTCTGTGAAACTAAACTGTAACAGATTTAGTTACATGTAAGCAAAAACAATCAGCTGGTTTTGCTTCAAGAATTAAGAATAACTCAGTAGTACTTTAGTTGGAAAATATTTTAGGTTGAAGTATAGTAATGATTGGCGTGGCATAAAAATCAGTGAATGATAAAACCCTTTCCATAATAAACTGGTGAAATGTGTATGTGACACAAAAAGTCTAGAAGTAGTTTTTCTTCTCTTTCCCCCAACCATCCCTTTTCTTTTTCTCTCTTCCCTCTTTCCCTTTAATTCTTTCACTTTTCAGTCTTCTCCCTCTCTCTCTCTCCCTTCTGCTCTTATTTTCTCCTCTTTCTTCTTGTTCTTCTCCCCCTTTTCTTCTCTTCCTCCTCCTTTTTCTCCTCCTTCTTCCTCCTCTCCTCTTCTTTCATCTTCTCATTTTTTTCTTTTTCTCCCCTCTCTCATTTTTCCATGTGTCTCATAGATGATGCCCACGTGTTTCTATTTTCATAAACTTGTAAGCATAGAACTACCCCAACTTTGTGTGTGATCAGAGAGGCAGAACTGTTAAAGTGTCTATAGCGAGACACAGGTGATGGCACTTGAGTGGGATTATTGGAATGCATAACGTGAGACAAGACATTGTAAAGAAATGTTTCAGAATTTGTACTTAAAGGTCAGCATGCTCTAAACAGAAAGAAAACAAGTAAAACATTGGGCAGTGAAGTAATTGTGAGTTTATCAAATAAATAAACCTATATATTCACATGAGCCATGTTAATCCTTAGTAAGAACAAGAAAAAGTGTATCATGAAGAAGGAGAATTAAGCTTGTGTGTCTTCCCATCAGAGTAAATCATGAGAGTATTGTATGTTATCTTTGTTGGTCTGTGGGGCTCTGCATTCTCCTTAGACTGTGACTAGCATTCAACTCATAGAAAAGTGGTGGGCAGAACTCACTGGACTTTAGATCCTTGGGAGGAAATTACTATGTATAAAGTTGTTTCTTTCAAAGAAGCATGAAAACTAACCATGTATATTAGAAAACCTTAAGAGTTTCATGAGTTAGATACTCAGTAATAGACAGCAGGTATATTAGTATGACTATAATGCATGTATTTATGTTTCTACATAGAATAAATTCATCCATTTATCAACCTATCCACTGATTGTCTACCCATCTATCTATCAACCCATTTATCTTCTTATATTTCACCTACCCACCAATTGTCCACCCATCTGTCTATGAACCCATTCATGTTCTTATATTTCAAATTTCCATTTAAATTGATGTTACATTTACTTTCCTTCTAGCATTTTCTGTAGGACTGGATTTATAGATATTGTTTGAATTTGACTTTATCATAGAATATTTTATTTTTTTCATTTATATTGGTTGACAGTTTTGTTGGTTATAGTAAACTGGACTAGGATCTGTGATATCTTAATATCTACAGGACATCTGTCCAAGCCTTTCTAGATTTTAGAATCTCTGCAGAGTAGTCTGGTGCTATTTTAATAGGTCTGCCTTTATATGTTACTTAGTCTTTTTCCTTTGCAGTTTTTAATATTCTCTTTTTTGTTCTGTATGTTCAGTGTTTTGACTATCATATTTTGAAGAGATTTCTTTTCTGGTCCAGTGTATTTGGTGGTCTTTGTGCTTCTTGTACCTTGATAGGTATCTCTTTATTTACATTAGGAAAATTGTCTTCTATAGTTTTATTGAAAACAATTTCTTGGTCTTTAAGCTGATATTCTCTTTTCTCTATTTCTGTTATTCCTAAGCTTGTTGTTTACATAGTGCCCCTGAGTTCCTTGATGTTTTGCGTCAGAAATATTTTAGATTTACCATTTTCTTTAACAAAAGTATTATTTGTTCTATCGTATCTTCATTCCCTGAAATTCTCTCTTTCATCTCTTGTGTTATGTTGGTGAAGCTTGCCTTTGTAGTTTATGTTTGCATTTCTAAGTTTTTCATTTCTAGGATTGCCTGTTTCCTTTCTTTATTGCTTCTATTTCAGTTTTCAGGTCTTGAACAGCTTTGTTTCCTTCAATTGTTTGTTTTTTTCTTGGCTTTTTAAAAGGGATTTATTCATTTTCTCCAAATATTGTGTTTGTGTTTTCTTAAATTTCTTTAAGGGATTTATTCATTTTCTCCAATTGTTTGTGCTTTCCTGGCTTTCTTTAAGGGAATTTTTTTATTTCCTCTTTAAGGTACTGTGTTATCATCATATAGTGGATTTTAAGGTCTTTTTCTTATGTTTCAGCTGTGTCAGAATATGTGGTAGGATATCTAGGCTCTGGTGGAGACATTGCCCCGGCTGTTACTGACTATGCTCTTATCTGGATTTGGGGTTAATACAGGTCTTGGTGCTTATTTCTGGATTTGTTTTGCTTGGGTGAGAGTTTTATTTCCTGGATTCTCTTTGCTCTATGGATTTTTCAGACAGAGTGTTGGCCTTGTGTTATCTTTTTTACTGGTCTTCTTAACTAGTGTCTTCACAGGGGAATGCTTTCTGGTTTTGGAGGCTGGAGGAAGGAGAAACCATGGGAAAATGGATAGTCAGAAGGATCCATGGACAGAATGGTGTGGATGCATTCTAGCATCTTCATACAGGATTGTACTCTACATGCTATGAAAAGAGAAATGTAAACATCAGGCCATCCACAAGCCCCTTATGCACAATGGTATACCTCCTACAAAATATGCTAAGACAATGATGTCACAAAGCTTGTGTGGGAAACTAATCAATATCTGTTTTGACTTAAGGCCCACTCTAAAAGATAGAACCCATACCTGACATTGTTTGGGTGATCAAGAAACTAAGACTAGATAGTGCAGGGTCCTAGAATAAAACCAAAGATTACTATTCTAAAAATAAAAAAGTATAAATAAAATTACACTTAATGACCTTGTGCTACATTCATATGTCAGTGTCTTGTTCAATCATCATCAGAGAGGCTTCCTCCTGCAGCAGATGGGAACAAATACAGAGACTCAGAGTCAGACATACAGAAAGTGAGAAACCTTGGGAACACTCAACCCTAAACAGGATGTAATCCCTCCCGTCAGGGCTCAGGGAATCCTCTTGAAGCTGAAGCAGAAAGTGTGTAAAAGCCAAAGGGGATGGCTGACATCAAGGGAAGAAGACACATTCAATCAACAGAATGGATGCCTACAAGAATGTGCAGAGACTGAGACACCATGTGCAGGGCCTGCAAAGGTCTGCACAGATGGTATCCTGGAGCTGAAAGTAGACACATGCCCCAACCCCTAACCCAGTTGATAACCACCTAATAATACACCAGCACAAAGCCAGCTTATCGCACAGCAAACTCTGTCAACTTCTAGTCTGAATACAAAAATCGCCTTTTTACATGCCACTTTATCAACCTGCTGTCACTCAATCTGTCTCCTCCCCCTGCGTTTCACCCTTCCTGATCACTGGGGTTCATCGGTGTATTTTGGTTTTGCACAGGCAATTGTATGCTCTTACAATAGGCTCCAGGCTCAATGTGCACATGAGAAACATTCAAATATCTTATGTTTGGGAGCAGGGCTGCACACAATATTTTATAACAGTGTCCATTATTTACTGAATAAATTTATACTATTGTCAACTACAGTTATGATAGATGAATGTATTATTCTTACATGATATCTTACATGAACTGAGTAACCTGTCCAGCCACTAAAGTTTCTTTTACAAGTAAGAAAATTAGACTAATAAACTTATTTGTAAACAGTATTAAAGACCTTCCAGCTCTCCAGGTACCCTGAGGCTCTCCAGAGTATGGACCCTTTATCTGATGTGGGATTTCCCTCTGTATGCTGTGATTACCATTAATAAATAAATTGCTTTATACTTATAGCAAGGCAGAACTTAATGATGCAAGGAAAACTGAATTCTGGGAGAAAGGTGGGCAGAGTAAGAGAGAAACCATGTAGCACCTGCCAGAGACAGATGCTGGGAATTTTACCTGGTAAGCCACAGTCATCTGGTGATACACAGATTAATAGAGATGGGTTAAATTAAGATGTAAGAGTTAGCCAATAAGAAGCTAGAGCTAAATGGGCCAAATAGTGTTTTAAATAATACAGTTCCTGTGTAATTATTTTGGGGCTAAGTTGATGGGAACCCAAAAGCTGCTTCCATGCAACATTTATTAACATTTCAAAGTTACTCATAAATTACTAATCAATCCTCTCCTGATTTCAAACAGACTACTAATTTATCTCCTAGTCTAGAATATCATCTTCCCTCCGATTTTTAGCTGCAATCAATAATTTTTGGTTTTTTGGAATAGATATAAACGCCCTGTATTATATGCTATTAAATTTATTAGCAGATAACTTCTTAAATACACATTTTATACAATGTATGCATGACCTCATGTGTGTGTGTTTATCCATTCATCATGTCTTTGTAATAATAGAATTTTAAAACTCAGCTCTTGAAAAAATTTATTTCAGGTCACCTACCCTACTCAGAACAACAATGCTGAGGTTTAAAAGGGATTTTTGTTCATGGCTGACAATGCAGTTTCAAGAAAAATCTTAAAGGAGTCTGACAGCTGCTGTGAAATCCTGGAATTTCTCCCCTCTCCTCTATGACACCTTGATAAGGCAATTATAGCATAATTACCTTAACAAGTGGCATTACAGGAAATTATTGTCATTCTCCTGTTAAAATAACACATAATCATCAGCAAGTGAATTCTAGAATCCCCAATCAGCATCTCATTACCTGCAGTTGGTTCCAAAAGGAGCGCAATTGGTGGGCAATAACTGACAGGGTATCTGAAGGGAGAAAGATGACAGAGGACTATCTGGGAAATCAACAGAAATACAACCGAGTTAACCCCCAATGATCAAATTTGCACTGCACCAGCAATGTTGCCTGGTAGTCAGTGAGCCCCATAAACTTGGCAGCTTCTTTGTTTTCTGTAAATATGTTTGCCTTCCTTACCTGCCATCTTGGTTTTTTCCAAGACAGTCACCTTCTTCTACAAAGCAGCAAATTAGGCAGCTATGTTCCATAAATGACACTATTTTAAACTGCATGTCACTTCAATAAAAAACATTTATTTAAGCCATTCACTTCTTGATATGATAATTTGCTTCTGACAGCAGTTGGGTTTTAGCAACAGAAACAGGAAAATAAATCCTTAAAATCCATTCCACACTGTATAAGGCCTGACTTTCATCAAGGATAAAGCAGTAAGATTAACATAAACAAAGGAGCAAAATTAGACAATTTAATTCTCTCTCTCTCCCCCTCCCCCTCCCCGTCCCTCTCTCCTCTTCTCTTCTCTTCTCATCTCTCTCTCTCTCTCTCTCTCTCTCTCTCTCTCTCTCTCTCTCTCTCTCTCCCGTTGGGGGTGGAGGGGGATGACTTTGTAAGTTTGTGGGTTTGAATACGTGCTCATGTGTGGTGAATGTGCATGGGTTGTAGAGGCCAACACTGGATGTTTTTCACTGTTTTTGTTAATCTTTTTTTTTCCAGACAAGGACTCTCAAGATCTTTTGCTAATTGTGTAGACTGGACAAGAACCTCCTGTGTCCATCTTCTCAATGCTGGTATCACAGGCCCACAACACTGACTTTCTACATGGATGCTAGGAATCAAAACTCAGGCTGCCATGTGTAGCTTGAGAAGCTGCACAAGCTAGCATGTGCTGCAGCAAGCAACATGCTGACAGAGTCATCATCCAGGCCCAAAAGTTCCTTTCACATCTAAGAAAAATGAGACTGTTTATGTGTGCAAACAGCAGTAGAGGCCCGCATGCCTCATATGGAAGACCTGCTGCTCAGGCACCTAGACTAGCTTTACTAGAACACAGTATCTTTACCAGAGTCATAAACTGCTAAACAACCCTTTCCTGAATGTCCAGATGCCTTTGGCTCTATAGGTTTTTTTTATATATAATATGTAAATAAAGAGGGGAATAAAAGCAACATTCCAGTAAGTACTTACTTACTGGAAGATTGATTTTATTGTTTAAATTAGAAAAGCCTTTGATACCTTGTATGACTGTGTCACCAAAGCTACCTAAGCCTATACAAAGTGGAGGGAACTGGACTTCTGTGAATTCCTATCACAAATAATAGTAAGGTACAATAATAAAAAAATCTATTTCTAAAAGAAAAAAATCTCATGGTATAGAAAAATAATGATACTCAGTACAATGCCCTGACTAGACAAATGTTTATGTGTTATGTTTCATTATTTTTAGTAATTTCTAATCATATTTATATGTGTTGTTCTAGATTCTAACACGTTAAATAAAGTTTTGACAGACAAATAGGGATTCAAGTAAATGTCTTAGATCTATTTTCCATTTTCACAGAAATAATCACTGAGATCAGAACATGTAAAGTATAATATTCCAACCCATATTTTCTGGATATGTGAAGAACATCAAGTCATTTAGTGGCAGAAGAAAATCACATTGCCACTTTGCTATTAATGAGATATTAGAATTGTAAATTTGTGGCTCCTGGTTGTGTTAGCACTTCCTGGGAGACATAAGTAAATGCTTATACAACCCCAAAGAGTCAACAACTGATAAAAAGAACAATTCCATCCAAGTCCACCTTAGTGAATCTCAGAATTTATTGGGGTGAAGACAGGAACATGGCTGAGGAATCGCTTCTGGGAACATGGGTTGAGGGATACTTACAAAGTTATTGAGCGTCCCCCAAACAGCTACACCACCAAGAAGAATGAGACATGATGTATGCCAGCTCTCTAGTCATCACTTCTCTATGTCCTATGACTTTTAGAACTCGTTGTGACAGTTCACCATAATCAGCATTCTGCGTCATTCATTGCTCTTATTATTTATGATAGTTCGCAAAAACAGAACTCCGTGCCTCTACCGTGGTGGCCTTAATATCTTCCTGTTGTGTCACCAGTCTCTGCACAGCAGTATGCATTTCTGTCTGTCTTATTTATCCATCCATCAAACATCTGTCACATTTGTTAAATCCTTGTTACTACTAAAGCAGTTTGGGTAGTAAGGATGAAGAAAGCCAAAAATGTTCAAAGCAACCTCGGGCCATGAGCTTCAGCAACGACAACAAAAGTGCTGAGTGAAGAAAGCAAGGTAATTTTTGAAAGTTATAGTAAAAAAAAAAGCAGGTTTATATTTTTATTTTCTAAGGAAATATTAAGAGAACTTTCTTCTTAAAAACTATGTTTTGTGGCTATCCTCAATTCTCTGTTGTTTTATAAAGGAAAAGAAAATGCAAAAGAAATAGAAGTCAAAATGAATGAGACTTGGGCAATCATTGTCTGAATAAATAATGGGTCACAAAAATTCTGGATAATTTCAAGGGCAGAAGAATGTTTATATGGAAGATAAGGCCAAATATGTGTGTTTAATATGTATACACATGCACATATGTATATGTGTGTATGTGTACCACATGTGCAACCTACACAAACACACATTGTAGTAAAATTATTTTAATAAAATATACTTATTAAGAGCTTGATAGATGAATCAGCTGTGAAGAGAACTGGCTGTTCCTCCAGAGGACCTGGGCTTCCTGTTCAGCATCCACATGGTAGTTCACAACCTCTGTATCTTCAGCTCCAGGAATCTGATGCCCTCTTCTAGCCTTTGTGAAACCAGTGTGTGTGTGTGTGTGTGTGTGTGTGTGTGTGTGTGTGTGTGTGTGTGTCTGTGTGTCTGTGTCTGTGTGTCTGTGTGTCTATGTGTTCATCTCCTTACACATAATTGAAATTCCACATTTTTGGAATAGTCATTCTTTTTCACAAGGCCATGTTCTTGATGTGTCTTCATTTTTGGAGTCAACTTTTAAAATTTAACAATGGCTTATAATTCCTTCCACCCATGTTAAGTTTTTACTTATCTTCTAACTTTGCTATTCTATCATCCTTTAGTTCTTAATAAGAGAAACAGAAAAAAAAGACTCTGGGCTCTGAACTTTCCATACTGAGTTTTATATCAGAATAGTTATGAAGAAAAAAGTATTACTGACATATTTATACTGTTATTTTGTACTGTTTTAATGGCTGATAGTATGTCCTATTCTATGTACTCATTTGATAAATCAATTTTCCATAGATTTTATATTTTTCCTCATACACTTGCACTTAGAAGTAACACTTCACTGAACATGTTATTATGTGCAACAAAATATGCTGAGAAATACCTTTTGTATTTGCTGATTTCCCATCCAACTATGTAATTAAAATTATGATGTATTTTTTTTGTTTGCTATCTGAGAAACTGTGACATCAGGATTAAAATACTCCCACAAAGTGAAATTGAACTCTACTTTTTAAAATGACCCAGTCCTGCCAGATGGTGTGATAACATCTATTCTACTGCAAGACAGAATGCTTATGTCCAGCCCTGAAGTATCCATTTCGCTACAGTCCACCATTGTGTACAAGTCCCAGAGACTCTGTGAGAAGTCCAGAAATGCAGGTCAGAAACACAGGGGCATTGATGTTCTGGAGAGGACAATTTGGGTCTGAAAGAGAGAAGGAGACTTGAGAATACATAACTCTCCTCCTTTCCCCCAGATGGACTGTCCCAAGGTAAATGATCAGTTGTTCCTAGAACATAGATTCTGGCAGAAGAAATTCACACTCACTTCTTAGAACGCAGTGTCGGCCAGCCTTGCCAGGAGTCTTTTTGTGTCTGTCTGCAAGCTTTCCTGTCTCTTCTTCTAGTGCCTCACTCTTTCTTTCTGGGAGTGGCACTTCTAACTAAAGAGTTAGCAACTTTGTCACATCAAGGTTTCGTTACTACAAAACCCAGTATAAGATAGCCACACACACACAAACACACACACACTCACACACACACACACACACACACACACACACACACACAAGTTTCACTTTTCAAATAGGAAAAATAATGAAGGTCTTTTGAAAAAGTACATGAAATTATCCTAAACTGCATATTTCGTAAAGGGCACATTAAAGTGTGTGCTTTAGAATTTCTGAAGTTGTTCCTACAGTATGGGTTCTTTGGAAAGACATATGAATCATTGAAGCACTTTATTAGACTATTGTCATCTATGATGAGCTGATATTTACCATATAATTATTTACACCTTTGCTAATAACATGGGAACTAATAAAAACCTTTGCGTGGGCAGAATAATTTTCCTAGGTCACCTTGAAGATTACACAGCTAGGTGGCCTTCAGCAGGTGCTTATTTCATTAGATTTGTATCATTTTTACTTCTGTCCGCGAGGTTTCATAAAAAGCCTGATAATTATAGAAGACAGCAAGGAAGAATATCATAAAATGATAATCACAGGTTTGGTGATCATATCAATAAGATACTAGACTTCTAGTTCCATGGTGGAATAAATAAATAGGTGAACTGTTCCGGAAAAGACATAGATACAGACATTGGCACATACAAAAAGGATAGATATAATTCATTATACTTCTAGCTTGAGAATTGTCTCAACTATATTTACCAGTATAACATTTGTGTGGTTTATTTGAAATGATCAATTATTATTTTGCATATTTCTTTGCTAAGTGCATTTCTGGAAAACAATATTTGGTGGACAGTCTTAGACTTAGAAAAATACAGCTTAAATAAGAAGGTGAACCCAAAGAAAAACATATAGGCATTCTCCTGAATATTAACCTTCATCAAGCGATGAAAGGAGACAGAGACAGAGACCCACATTGGAGCACCGGACAGAAATCTCAAGGTCCAAATCAGGAGCAG
>NW_004949100.1:16375001-16402800 GCF_000317375.1 Microtus ochrogaster | reverse complement strand
GCAATGGGTTTTTGATCCTACTGCACCTACTGGCTTTGTGGGAGCCTAGGCAGTTTGGATGCTCACCTTACTAGACCTGGATGGAGGTGGGTGTTCCTTGGACTTCCCACAGGGCAGGGAACCCTGATTGCTCTTCAGGCTGACGAGGGAGGGGTATTTGCGGAAGGAGGAGGGAAATGGGAGGCGGTGGCGGGGAGGAGGCAGAAATCTTTAATAAATAAATAAATAACACCAAAAAAAGAAAAAGAAAAATTCAGCTTGCTACAAAATAATTCTATTTTGTCACTATATTTACAGAAGCATATCTTTTGGTAGCAAAGGATAATTTTCTTCTCAGGTGTATGTATATATGTATGGTTTATAAATATACATATATGTATAGTAGTCTTGTTTTCATTTTATGAGAGCTTATAATTTTAATACACCGTGCTTTGGAAGTATAGAGCAGTATACCAAATATGATTATGTATTATAACATTTAAAATTCATACACAGAACTTTCATTCACAAAATAACGGCACATAAACTGGAACTAAGTTCCATTATCCAAGAGAAAGCAGACTATACATGACAGTTGAAGTACGCAACGTGTAGGTTTGCCTGCATAGTCAATGACATGATGAAAACGAACCATCTCTTCTCTCAAGAAGCTTTTCCTGTCATCTTGTAAAGACACTGGCTACTTTACATGAGACTTAGATACTTTACATACTTCACATTACAGCAATGCAATTTTCATCTTGGTGTGCTTAAGTTTATTCACTCACTTTGTTCAAATATGAAATTAAGGACACTGTCTACATTTATCACACTGTATTCAATATGGGATAAATATATGTAACTTGTACTTGAAAGTATTTAATTAAACAGGACAAATGAATTCTGCACATTTTTGCTTACTTGTTAATATTTGAATGCATTGAAAAGTGAGGAAAAGATCTCAAAATCTCCATGTTATTAGGGCATTCAGACACATGCCTGTGACCTAGGCCTAAGAAGGCTGAATGAGTAGTGTCATGAGTTCAAGGCTAGTCTGGGATACTCAGTGAGATTCTATTTCAAAAACAAAACCCGTTTGCTTACTCCCAGTAAAAAAAAATAGATAAATATTTAAATATTAAACTGTCAGGATGAGGGAGATAAAGATGTTTGATAGCTTAACTTTGAGGCCCAGAAGCCATAGTGGAAAGAAAGATTGGATCCTGAAAGTTCTCTTCTGACTTCTATCCACCTGTTGTAAAATGCATGTGCCTGCATTGACACACACACATGCATGTACACACATGCATTCATACAATGCATATGCTTATGCATGCACACACATACATGCTCACACACACACACCACAATAATAATAAATAATTTTAATGTCAATCTTACATTTTTTCTAAACATCCTAGAAATATTTTTAAGTAGCTCTTTTTGCATGAACAGTCACCTATTAACAGGAGGGCACAGAGTGGAATAGAATGGCTTACATAACGCTGGTCAGGAATCAGAGGGAGAGAACACCTTGCTGGGAGGCTGCCTCAGTTTCCCTCTATTATTCTCATAGGTGCCTGGTCCAAAGGTGCTGCTGGATGTATTCAGGGTGGTTTTCCATCTCTAGTTAGCCTGAGAAGACCTTCACTGATATACTCTGAGTCATGTTCTTCTGATCTTCCAGGTGTTTATTAGCTCACTGAAGTTGACAGTCAAGATGAATCATGGAAGGGGTTTGAAGGAGGAAATGGAAAGGGGGATGATGACATATTAACAGCTTCTTTTTAAAAACTTAATACAAAGCTAATATAAAAGTTTTAAGGAACAAAAGAAAATTTAGGAAATCTGTTGTGAAATTTTCAGCAACAGCAAAATCATAGGTCATGACCCTTGAATCACAACTGTGCCCCCACCATATTTTCGTTAAAATGTTTTCATAGATTTTTATACTATATAGGATATAATGTCTACTTGGCTAAATATTTCCTTCAATGCTTGACAATTAACCTGTGCACATCTTATGATATAAAATATGTGAACAGCTCATTTAAGAGAAGAGTGATATTCACAGTCTGGAAGTTTTACACTCTGTTCATGTCCATACATTTTAAAGTGACTTTCCCCCACAAGCTCCCTCTTCACCTCAAGAAGAGACTGCATCAACTATCTCGGTGTAGGCTGGGTGAAATGAATTGAAATAGTAGGCAGGAACTGTCATGTTTGTTTACAGTGGCTGATTCAGATTACAATGCTAGGTCCTATGTCTATACTCACTCAGTATTCCACCAAAGGTCCAGAGTTGATCACCACTCTGCATCCTATTTCTCAATAGGCTACATATTGAATCAATTATGTCACGCAAACAAAAAGAATACTCTTTCTTCTTCAAAAAAAAGACAATATTTATACTCTGTTCGAAGAATCTGTTTTGTATATAGATTTTAGGAAAACTATTGTGACAATCAGATTTAATTCATAAACAGTGAATAACTTTTGCACTCCTGTTTGTGTGTTCTGTTACTCATATGTTGCTCACTCAAGATAGAAAACATATCTGAAACAGAGATTATGGGAAGCTGGGTTCCGTACTCTATCTGTCTCCCATGCCACAGTTCATTTGATGAATGTTTCATTTTTCAACTAAGGAGAAAAAAAAAATGACCTAATTCAATCATGAAAGGGTCCGCCCCCATTGGAAGAAGGAGGAAGTAGAGGAGGCAGAGGAGGAGGTCAACAAAAATAAAATGATGGATGAATGAACAAATATCCAACAAATCATCGCAAGAAATCTACCACGTGGGTACCTCGATGTTTGAATTTCTGTTTTTACTTATAGAAGCATAACAAGGCTATTAATAGAGGCTAGTTAGTGGAGAACTTGCCTAATGTATCAGAAAATCTGGCTTCAATCTCCAGCACCACATAAACTCAGAGAAGTGGTATGTGTCTGTAATCACAACCCTCAAAAGGTGGTGACAGTTGAGTCAGAAGGTCAAAGTGAAACTAAGCTACATAGTATAGTTAAGGTTAACTTGGGTTACATGAGGCCTTATTGGGAAAAAATATGTAGTTGACTGCAGTTAATGAAACTATGCTCTACAATGCAGCAATAATTTGTCTACTTGTCTTATAGGGCAAATAGGGCTGCCTTAAGGAGTCTAAGCACTAATCATAAACTCTAATGGAAAGCCATGCCTTGTGAATCCCTTGAACTGAGCCATCCTGTAGCATGAATAATAAAAATCCAAAAACAGAAAATGGGGCTCAGCCTGAAGATTAGAAAAGCCAAGCAGCCATTTACTGGTTCTTACCTCTGCCTTAGACCTAAATAAACCTAAATAGCGATCCTGCCTCCATGAATCCTCAGCATGAGACTGAACTGAGAACTGTCTCATCCCATTTTATATTCCTCTCTAGTACTGGGGTTAAAAGCATGTACCACTACCATCCAGGCTCTATGACTAACTAGTGTGGCTAAAGGGATTAAAGGTATGTGCAGCCACTACCTGATCTGTATGACTGACCAGTATGACTGTTTTACGTACTGATCTTGGCAAGGTTTATTCATTAAAGTACAAATGAAATATACTATAATTCCCCTTTTTGCCTAAAATAAAAAGTAAGGCTATAACTAATATAAAAACTATATAAAATAAGTACAAAAACTATATACAAAATATACAAGCAATAAACAAATCAACAATGTCTAGTCCTTTTGCACTTGATAAATTCAGAAAAAAATACTCCATATCTATCCTGCTTTGGTGAGTTCAAAGTCTTGTAAATAATTTATTTTCTATCATAATTTGCATTGCCATCCAAAACTATGTTTTAATATCTTTCAACCTTTACATTTACATACTTTACATTTCTTTAGCAAATTTCTTTTCTGAGTCTCATAAACCATAAAACCTCTAACTGTCTAGTCTTCAACTACCTCAGAGACTGAGAAGGAAATAATAATAATTGAATAAACAGGAAGTGTAAGCAAGTGTTTTCCAAAAAATTTGAGAAATGACAGAAACAGCTGGGTCCCTGGATAGACACCCAAAGTTCCTCTGCAACATTGGGGAATCCATCTTCAGCATACAGGCCTAGAATATCTGACAGACTTTTCTATGAAGCAGGGTTTTTGAAGAACTGTTCCACCTTGTCTGGGCAAGGTTTGACAGTCACTCTCTTTTGTGTCCTGCTTGTCCCATTAGTACAGCATACTGTCAGCAGTTAAGGCAAGGGCATTTTCTTTCCCGGTGGCTTACTTTTGCCACAAAGAGAACAAACTCTAATGTGGAGTTTTTCAATACCTATCTTCTTCTTTGAAGTAGATTGGTGCTGCCAGGAGCAGACATGTCTCATTATCATAAAAAAGGAAAAGAGAACCTATATTATTAAAACATCTTAAATGCCATATTCTATAGATCTCTGAATACTTTGAAGATGGCCTATCTATTTAAAATCTATCTCTGTTTGACCTTGAAAACACTCCTAATGTGACCACAAGTTTGATTGTAATAGGTGACTAATTACTAACCTATGTTTCCTTATTATCCTAAACAGGTAATAATAATAACTTTCAAGGACTATAAATTTGCTTTACATTGTTAAATGAGCTATATAGGCAAAATACCTTGGACAAGATTAGAAACATATGTACAGTCTGTTTTAACAAAATTAATGTCAAATTTGTATCTATATACAAAATTTGTATATAGTATAAAAAGTCCAATCCAATGTAAAATATTTAAAAGTAGTAGTTGTTTCCTAAAAGTAGATTAAATAAGCTACCTTTTATCTTATTTTATCTATATACTCCCTTTTTTTCTTTTCAAAGTAGATTCTACCCCTTTTCCTATCATATCTGTATCATTTTTTTCTTTTCAACCTCTATGTTTTAAAAATGCCTTGACTTCAAAATTTAAGTCAAAAATATATTACTTTTGAGAAAATGTTTTGCTTTTGATTCCACAAAAAAAATGAGAGGCTGTAGATTCATTCCAGCTTAAGAAAAATAAGGTTTGATCAAGGACGACCCCTAAAATACCTGATAGGAATGAATGGCCCAGATGATCTAATGTTTTAGAGCACCTCTGTTGCAGTTTCCTCTGAGTTCTACAACCAGAACAGTTTCAAGAATGTTGGCTGAGATGATTCAGCCTCATAGAAAACTCCAGTCAGAACTCGATCATAATCCTAAATTTTATTTAGGTCCCCATAAGATTATCAGTACCCCCAATCAGCAGAAAGTAGCCTGGAAAACTATGCCCACATCACCCTAAAAATGGATTGTGGATGTTTGTGTCTGTTTAGTGTGTTGGCTACAGGTTGTTATGAACAATGATCAGGGAAAAAAAACAAACAAAGAAGATTATATTCAGGGTCTTGTTTTGGAAAGAAAAAAGAGAAAATTTATGGGATAATGCTCTTGTACAATGTAAAAATGTGTCACTTGTATTGGTTTAATAAAATGTTGATTGGTCAGTAACCAGACAGGAATTAGAGGCAAGGTAACCAGACTAGGAGAATTCTGGGAAGAAAAAAAGGCAGAGATGCAGTCATCATCCAGAGAAGAGGAAGCAAGATGAGAATGTCTTACTGAGGAAAGTTATCAAACCACGTGGCTAAACATAGATAAGAATTATGGGTTAATTTAAGTTGTAAGAGCTAGTTAGTAATAAGCGTGAGCTAATAGACTTAACAGTTTATGATTAATATAATCCTCTGTGTGTTTCTTTGGGACTGAATGGATGAGGGATGGGGCAGGACAGGAACTTTTGTCTATATCATCCTGTGATTTTCAACAAATGCACATAAGAGAACTTTCAGTGCAAACACAGCAGTTTCAGTGGGGGTTGGGGAAATAACTCAGCTTTTCACATGAGCTTCTTAAGAAGTAAATCCTTGTGAAATATTCTCCACTTTGATCTACTTACAGTTTAATGCATTCAGACAACTGTGCCTGCTCAATAATGCTCCTTAACTTGCTGACAGCCAAGTTCTAAGACCTTCACTTATATTTGCACTGCTGATTTCTCTCATGTTTGATAGGCATATAATCATCATCACAAATACAGAGAAAGGGTCAAAGCATATACATATGCATGCTAAGTACTTTGAAATGGTCCTTTCTCACAGTTTAAAAACAAACAAATAAATAAATGCATTTTGGTTGATTGGCAGGCATACATATGCAAGCCACTGGGGTAATTCTTTAGCTGACCTAAAGAATATTATAAAATTTTAATGTTTGCATCAAGAATAACAATTTCAAAGAGGGTTGATGGAATCAGTTATTAACTTTGTCTTTTCAATTTTCCACAGATGAGAAAGAAAAACTGTGAAGAATCCTTGTTTGCCCTCTTCAGACTTAGGGTGAGTGGCTTGTTCTTAATGGTTAAGCTTTGTAATTAAAGACTTCCCCCACATCTGTTCCTGTAGTCCTAGACTTTGCATTCCACATCTTTATTACTCTTCTCAAACAGATTCAGAAGGACACTTAACTTGTCTTTTTTCACCAGTTTGAATATTTCTAAATGATGCCAATTTAAATTTAACACTACATTGAAGAACAACTATTTGTTTGATTACTGCAAGAAAGTCATACTTGCATTTAGGGAATTATTTTCCTAAATTATTAATCTTAAAGGTTTCTCTGTGGTTTTGGAGCCTGTCCTGGAACTAGCTCTTGTAGACCAGGCTGGTCTCGAACTCACAGAGATCCGCCTGCCTCTGCCTCCCGAGTGCTGGGATTAAAGGCGTGCGCCACCACTGCCCAGCCCAGCTGTCACATCTTCTGCCACATTTTTAGCTGTGCAAACATCATCTCTGACTTCTGTAGTAACCAAGCAGATGTGACAAAGGAGAATATGTGGTTGCAGTTCCCTTGTGTAGACTAGATCATAATTGTAAGCTGTTCTCTGATGTGTGAGCCTTCTAGGAAGCTTGTATTGTCTTCACATACACTCACATGCATAGATAGCATATATGCACAGCACATACATAGCACGTGTCCATCATGTACACACACACACACATGTACACATGTCTTGCTAATTTCCTATCCATGGCTTACATGCCAGAGCTAGGAGGGGTTTTTTCCTAAAATACAAGTGAGACACTTTCAGTTCTACATGTTAGTCTTTTGAGATCTAAGAATTTTTGAAGTGTGGTTCCTGAAGTTGAAGAAATCACTGATAAGGGAAAACAGAGGGGGATCAATGATGCTCCTCCACCTGCCTGCATAAGAATGTGGGCAACTGACTTATAAGTAGACAAATCTATAGCCTTCTGCAAACCTTATCATCATGCCCCAGACCTCCAAGAAAATCCTTCATATCCTGCTTTTTACAGATATTATTGATAAGAATATCATGGCTGAAGATATGGCTCAGTAGTTAAAAGCAATTGTTCTTGCATAGTAACTGGGTCCAGTCCTAGTACCAACATGGTGGTTGAAAACCATCCATAACTCCAGTTTCAGGGCATTAATCTGATCCCCTCTTTTGGGAACCAGGTATGTATGTAGTACACATACATACATGTAGGAAAAGCAATCATACATATAAAATAAAATAAATACATTCCTTTAAAAATGAATAATCATGATCTTCTTGCACGGTTGAAAGGCACACCCTGCAGACAACCTCAGACTACTTTCAGCCCTCTGGAAGACCACAGTTTCTCCAGGCTATATCATTGACTGCACAGTCTCTGCAAGTTGCACCAGCTTTTTGCCAGTGTCACACAATAGAGCTAAGCTAGTCCTAACACTCTCTCACCAATGTTGCCTAGCACCTTGAATAGATTCTTCAATAACTTCTAATATGTTACAACTGACTTTACCTGTGTTCTAAAGAAATTAATATGCAAAAAAGTAACTGGAGAGGGAAACAATCATTTCTCCATGTGTGCAGGATGAATTTCACCAGCAGCTGTGTTTCAGTACTTCAGGATCTAACTGGACACTGAAATCACCTTTTTCCCAGGACTTGCATAGCCAGTATGGCTGACACTGTGGGCATCAAAGTGAAATTGGTAGGTTCAAGGAGACAAAGTACATTTTTAGTTCTCTGCAGGCAGGTTATTACCAAGAGAAAAGAGAATATAGAATTATGGTGAGCCCCTCCCTGGTCTTATTATGATTTTTCCAATTAATTATCATACCCTCCTCCATACTTAAAGTATGTTAACCAAGGTCAGAGTTCTTGAAATGTACTGATTTCAAGCTTGTCTCAGGAAGGAACCCTGTGAAAGGAGGAAGAAGTCTGTGACAACTGCTTATCCTGGATGAAACAGCAATATGAAAGTGGCTAAATCAAATTTTAATCTGCTTTCAGTGCTGTGGTTTAGAAGGTATAGTTAGGTTAGGCAATACCTCGATGTTAAGAGTTTGGTTCACTTAGGTGGGTATTTTCTCTCTAGTTTCCCATCTGGGGTAACCCAAAGAGATGAGTCACCTGACAGCTTTAACAGAACTTCACAAACATCCCATGGTTAATAACACCAGCATATGCTACTTCTCCTAGAGCATCCACCCAGAGATGACAAATTATGGGTTAATGTAAGATGTAAGAATTAGTTAAAAAAGAAAGCCTGAGCTAATAGGGCAACCAGTTTATAATTAATATAGGCCTCTGTGTGTTTCTTTGTGAGTGAATGGTTCTGGGACTGGGTGGGACAGAAACCTCTATCAACAGAAATATGACACTTTATTTGTTTTAGGGAAAGGGGTGAATTGTGTGGCCAGCTTGGTAATTAAACAATAGTTTAAGTTCAGAAATAAGGTTATATGGGTGTTTGGCAGAAATTTGAACTTCTGTCACTATCGGCTAGTGTAAACTCTAGTAGGTAAATACATTTCTTTGTTCTTTTTCTTTTTTTTTTTTTTTTGCTTGTTTGTCTGTTTGGTTGCTTGCTAGTTTTAATAAATAAGAAGCAAAGACTCACTCAGTAAAGCCCATGAGAGGTTATTTCTTCTCCCTACACACCAATGGTAATACTTTTGGATCTTATCCCAAGTAAGTCAGTGGGGCATCATTCCTAGTACTAGAGGCATAGAGAGAGGCCTAGAGAGACTGGTAAAAGTAACTGCCATATCCCTGGTGATAGGCAGAGAATCAACAGTGATTATGGGAGAGGTTAGAAGGGGAGGGAGAAAGGGGAGTAGAGAAAAATATATAGCTCAATAAAAACAATTAAATGGTGGGGGAGAATCAACAGTGAAACAACTCAATGCTAAGTTGTAGCAAGAACCCAGATGGCCTTACTAATAACTTCCATTTCTGCTTAAAATATTTAGAGTTGATTTTGGTAGCTCACAGCCAAACCTGGGGTGCAAAGATGAAAGTAATCAATTCTACTGAGCTTCATAGCTGAGGCAAGTGTCACAGATGGGTTTAGATATCAAAATTAACAACTAAATAATTGGCTAATAAATTGATTAAGTGCTAGATATTGATCAGAATGTTGTAGTGTATAGCTGAAATCAGAATACATCTTTGTATTAAATATCCAGACACAAGCAAAAACTTGAACTCATTTGGCTGTTTATTATCATTCTAAAGATATATAAGGGAAAAAAACCCGAAGAAACTATGTGAACAAATATGGCATAGGTAAAAAGTTACCTATCATTAGGAAGAGAAATTTTTATTTTAGGTGATTAAATATGCTAATGTTTGGTTATACTTAAATGAAGTAACTGTTTTGCAAATAAAAAGTATTTAATTTATTTTCAAAAAGAGTGCCGAGAATACTGACAAGCAGTAGTAAGAGATTTTCTGCTAACATGTAAATGAGAGACTATAATTGAAAAGCTTGGTGAAAAGGTAGACTTTATTTTTTTTCATGGAATTATTGAATACTATCTTGAAAGCCTCCAGGAATTCTCTAACAACTTGTTAGAGAAAAGTGTATTTATGTTTTACTCCTCTATTTTAAATTATTCATTCTTGCAAAGCATACTTTTACTTCAGTTCATTAAGTTTTAGAATCTATAGGTTTGTAGAACTCAATTTCTTTAATCATGCATGTAAAATTAATTATTAGAATTTTTGTTTTGCTGATTTCAGCAAGTATGTGAAACCATACAACATAGCCTTCAGCAAAATATGTAATAACTAGCAGGAAAGGAAAATGTGATTCTTGCTTTTTTTTCCTCTCAAAATAAATTTGCTGGTAACCATAATTTATATTTAAATCATTATGGAAATGTATCAACGTGTGTGTGTGTGTGTGTGTGTGAGAGAGAGAGAGAGAGAGAGAGAGAGAGAGAGAGAGAGAGAGAGAGAGAATGTATATTTATTAATGTATTTGGTATGTATGAAGATGAGACCAGAGAAGGATACTGAGTTTCTTGCTCTATAACCCTTTACTTCATTCCTTGGAAACAAATCTATGACTGAACTTGGAGTGCAACTTGTGCTGAGCAAGTCTCAGCAATCCTCTTACCTCCATCCACCCACAAAGCTGGAGTTAGTAGTCTATGCGTAGCTATTCTATGTATTCATGTGGGTGGATTTGGGAATTAAGTTTCTGTTATGGTTTAGATGTTGTGAGCCTCTTCATAGGATCCACTAAGGAAACCTTGAGGCTTGGTCCCAGAGCATTGGTATTTAATGTGAGACCTGTAAGTAATTGGCCTAGGGGTGTAGTAATAGGAGCAGCGGGGCTGCATCCCCAGCACCCCACTGCCCGCAAGGCTAGCTTATGCCCCGAAATAATTACACGGACACCGCATTCTTTCAATCACTGCTTGGCTCTTTAGCTCCAGCCCTTTTCTCGGCTAACTCTCGCACCTGGACTAGCCCATTTCTAATCATCTGTGTGTAGCACCCCAAGGTGCGCTTACCAGGAAGATTCTAGCCTACGTCCATCCTGGGTCGGAGCTTCATCACGTGTGCCTCAGAGAGCAGAGCTCTCGCCTCTGCCCGCAAGAGTGGAGCATCGTGTCTCTCTGAGGCGTCTGCCCCGAGAGGAGAGCTGTCGAGTCTCTGAGCTCACTTCCTCTTCCTCCCAGAGTTCTGTTCTGTTTACTCCTCTCATCTATGTTTTAACCTATCAGGGCAAGCAGCTTCTTTATTAAATTAACCAATGACCTTCCTCCATCATAGGGGCAGGTACATAGATTGCTGGATACCCTTAGATGGATGGTTGGATACTAATTTGTGCTTCAGATACCATCACTGGTACCTTTCTCTTACAAACACTTGGCCATTGGTATACATGCCATGAGCTGATGTACCCATGGGTAGCCTCTTCCACAACACCTGTGCTAGGTCGTCTGGGATTCTAGCCTCCAAAACCGTGTAAACCAAATACACTTCAAATTGTCTGTATCCAGTACATAGTTTCATAGAAAAAGAAATCTGACTAATACAGTGGCCTCTGAATGCTTTTTTTTCACAAAACTACTACTGTCTTTGTTATAACACAACACCTTATCTTATAAACTAACACATTTCTGTAATTACTTAAATGTACACAAATATGTGCCTTCTAAAGTCAAAAAAAGGCTATGGGAAATTTGAATCTCTTCCTTATCAATAAATATTGAAAAACATTAAACCATAACCAAGAATTGTCAGGTCAAATAAACATAGTTTACATTATTTTGAAAGATTTATTTCTTTTTAATTAATTGTATATATACACGTTTGTGTAGGGGTATTTGCAACTGTGGAATCAGTGCTTGCAGAAGCCAGAAGAGTTCCTTGTATCTGCTGAAACTGGAGTTATAAGTAATTGTGAGCTATCTGAACTAGAGTCTGGAAGCCCAGCTCAGGTCCTCTGCAAGGGCAGTGTGTGCTTAATCTTAACTTCTGAGTCATCTATCTCTCTAGGCCATAAATGTGTTTTAGATCCTGATAATCGTAAGTGTATAAAAACTTTATCAGTAAGTGGACAAAGTAGTAGATAAATAAAAGCAGATCTTCCACACTTAACATTATGTACATTCTCTCTGAATTCCCTTATGCAAGTCACCATGTAAAGTGTGTTTAATGGTCGCCACCCTGCAGTAAAACGGAAGCACCTGTCGAGTAGCCAAGAAGGCAACTGAAACAGAGTAATCTGAAGCCCTCTTTAAGACATTGTCTCCTGTTGCCAATGGCACCACCCAATGCATTGCTCCCAGGTGAGAATTTTAGAAACCAGGTGATAT
Organism: Microtus ochrogaster; assembly: GCF_000317375.1. Taxonomy (NCBI): domain Eukaryota; kingdom Metazoa; phylum Chordata; class Mammalia; order Rodentia; family Cricetidae; genus Microtus; species Microtus ochrogaster. The sequence continues at coordinate 16,390,661 of NW_004949100.1, read as the reverse complement.
GCACATTGCTTTCTCACTTCCTGCACTGGTTTTGAGTATTTATTTTTACTTATTTCACATTTGTATACCAGATTACACTGAGGTAAAATTTATACAAAGTATGCAAAAAAACTAAAATTGCTAATATAGTGAATATTTACCAGAACTGGACAAGTTTAGGAGTCTAACAACAGAGTCTAACACAGTAAATACGTGTAACTAAATCATTTGGGACCACTAGAACCTTAAAACTTACTGCAGTAAACAAAGGTGGTATCTATAGAAAAATGGAGGGAGAAATGGAGAGTTGAGGAGCCCCACTCCCACCAGAAGAACTCTGGGTGCAGGGGTGTGGTCTCACCCCCTTTCTAAAGCTTCCTACATGCTGACCGGAAGAGACTGGCAGATGAGAACATATTTTTAGTCAACTAACAAGTCACAGTGTATAAAGTGGGTGCAGGAAGTTGGCAGCTATGGGGAAAGAAAGTGAGAATAGCTTGGTTATGTGTTTGCATACTGCTACCAACTCATGAAACTGAAAGTGTGGGAGACAGACCAAAAAAAGGATCAAAAATATACTAAGGTCTTTCCAACATAGCTTAGAGCTAAAATAAAACAAAACACACAAATAAAGTTAGGCAGATCAAATATAGCTAGAGAGATGACTTGGTTGGACAGGGGATATGACATCATTCTATGACCTAAGACAGGTTGACCAGGATTTAACCCCCAAAGAGCATGCTAGAATATCAGCCATAAGAATTTTTTTCTCTATGTCAGGAAATCAGTTTAACTGGTGAGAGTCAACAGAGGTCAGGATCCACACCTGACTGGAGATCTCTGGAGGAATGAATTTCAAATCTAAGGCAACCAAGACATCCTATCCATTATATATTGAAATAACCATCAATATTCATGTCCTTTTCCTGGGATTCTGCTTTAATTCCTCTGGTGATACTAATATTAAAAAAATAAAAGATGATAAGAACTAAGAATAGAAACTTTTGGGTTGTTGTTCCTTTTTTGATTTGAGATAGTAAGTCTTTGAACTGGTTTAATCCAGAGCAGGTGTGTTCCAACATGCAATCTTTGCAAGATTTTCTCTGAAATTCCAACCTTGAAATCATCACACATATAAATCTGTGTCATAGAAACCCACTAGAGATAAGTCAAATTATAATTTAATCTTAGAGCTCTTATGTTAACTCTCAGTTCTCTAGCCTCATCATCTTTCATGATAAACATCATCTTTGTACAAGAAGCAGAGAAGATGAAGGATTGACAAGTGAAGAGTTAACAAGGGATGTGCAGGCGCCTCCTTCGGGGTAGCTGCCTACTGATGCTTCCCATACGGGTAGCTACAAGTCTCCACGATAACCGGGCAAGTAGGTAAGGAAATCCCCCAGGTCACATTGAAGTGAGATTTGGGGCTAAAAGATAAATTTTCTTTTCCCTGAGGAGGCATGCTCTCGTCTAGTAGGCAACAGAACAGAAACAAAGAAGTAAAATAAAACAAAAGTTATTTCCTCCATATGTAGCAGTAGTGTAAGTTCTCATAGACATTTTCCTGCCTTCTAGAGGCTCCTTCTCTACAAATTTGAATGGCAAAATGAGTTTTTGTTCTAATCTCAGTTTTCTCAATAACATTAGATAGACATTATATTAGATAGCCATATAGAATATGGTCATTGATGGAATTAGTAATGAAGATCCTGGAAGCTCTGCCAGATGACAGTTCAACCAGAGGTCTATGTCCACAATCTAGTGAGGTTCAAATTACATAATTAATATTTGAATCAAAACATATGGGTATTATGGGTATTATGCATGTTTTTCAGGATCTTCCCCGATGGCTATTTCCAAGTACAGTTTGCCGTAAATCCAACAATAAATCTGATTTGATTTCTTAGAAAGACATTTAGAGCGCTGTAAAGCAAATTACATGAATTCATCAAAATTGTGTTGTTTTGTTTGCTTGATTTTTTTATACAAGGGCTTGCTATGTAGCACAGACTAGTCTGGAACTCACTGTATAATCTAGTCTGGCACAATATCATGTTTCTTTGTCAGTTTCATGAGTACTAGGATTAAAGTTATGTGGCATAATTCCCATTATAATAAAGTAGGGAGAAAGACATAAACAAGCAAGTCGGTGATATAAATGAAACCAGAAAAGGTATTACCATGGAGTTGTTGTACCATCTTCCAATGAGCTGTCTAAGTATTTGTTTGTTTCGCAAAGTCACACAGACCATTAGGTCCAATTTAGAACTAGCAACCATTTTTAGAATGTGGCAATTGCCAGTGCTCACAAAGTAGTCCCATATTCAGTTATATGTCCCAGGCTTCTTGTAGAACAATCAGGTGAGGAAACAGTGATACCCAGAGATGTAGGTTGAATCCCATGCTTTCTAATTGAGACTCAAAAATGGGATGTGATTCTCATCACATCTTCTTTATGGCTTTGACGGTCTCTGTGGGTGACAATGGCAGAGATACAAGAAAGAAAGAGCCAGGATACAAATTTTGCCCAGCAGAACACTTTGTGAGGAGATCACAGGACACTTGAGAGAATGAACAGCTAATCGAGTAAGATGTGAAGTCATGTTTCAAGGCAAATATACCACTTTTAAATAATTTATAAATCTTTGTATAGAGAATATGTGAATATATGCATACAATTTTATTGATATCCCTTGTCTTACTGATAGAGTAATATATCTTCAGTGTTTCCATGTTTCATGCACTCCAAAAAAAAAAAAAAAAGAAACTTAGTCACCATGACTATGTAGAATATATGTGTAATGGGTGTTTCAAAGCAAGTTTTATTTCTAGATGCATGAAAAATGGCTCTTATAGAAATCTCCATTAGGTCCATCTTTTAGTTTTAATAATACCATAATGTGTTTTACAGGATTTTGGGGTGGGGGATGGATGGGTCAATAGCCTTATCCAGCTATGAACCCTGTGAGCTCCAATTGATAGACTATAAGACTCACTCCCTAGGAGGAAACACACGCCTGGTACTGTAAATATGTACGAGAATCCACAGATGGGTAGATCATAGTTTCCAGGGGTTAAACTATTACTATTCTCCCACTAAATGGATATAACCTGAGCATATATTTCATAGAAGTGATATCTCATCTAGTCTTTCTAGAAATTTATAGAATAATACATTATATCTGTGTATACTGGATATGCATTTGAGGTCTAAACATTTTAAATATCTAAGTAGACAAATATAAAAATTCCATTTAAATAAATTATGATGTTATCAAAACAAATTTAAACTCTCCCTATGAGTGTCTCAGAAATAGACATGTCTTAACTTCTTGCCCAAATACTATTCAAGAGTATAATTTCAGTATAAGAGAAATCAAAAATAAAAATATAGGAATAAAACTTAAATCACTGCAGAAAATGTGCACAAATACTAGACATATATTATCAGAAAACATTGTGAGTATTATTTTGTGTTAGATTCTGAAGAACAGAGTTAATAAATTTCCAAAACAAATTATATAGCAAATCTCATTCTCTATGTAATTCTTTGTGGTGTTCTCTACATAATAGAAAATTGGGTATTAATTATCAAGTAAATTAAGGAGTAGCAAGAATAGAAAAAAGGTAGAATTTAAATTCCGTTTGCTCATATTTATTATAATGCTATCTTTTATTTTTCTTTAGTGTAATTAACACTAGGACTTACTTTCCAAGTGAATACAAGACTAGGAGAATTTCTAAAACTTATATTCTCTGTAACATTAGAAATGTACCTTGGTTTTGGTTTCGTTGACTTTTTATTCTGTAAAATAAGGCTTTTTATTTCTGAATATGACATGTGCATTGTTCAGCCACACCAAGACAAGCAGAAGTGGTTACCAAGCATATCATCAATTCTGTGTTAATCTTCCCTGGGTACTGAAGTAAAACATGCTGAGCTATGGCTTCCTCTCCATGGTGTAGGAAAATTTACTAAGCACTGCTGCCTCTTTCTTCATTTGGTTTGCAGACCCATCTTTCCTCCCGAGAGTACCTTCTCTGCAGCTGACACCGGGGGATTCAGGCATGTGTCTGGGAACCGTGAATGGTCACCGTGTTTGCTCCATTGATTAACCATGAAAACAGTAATGGAGCTGCCACTGATCCCTGAAATGGTTCCTTTGCAATCCTGTAGGGCATCCCTGGGGTCACTACTCATGTCCCATTGCAAGGATAAGCTTCAAGCTATCGGACTGCTTGCTAACTGCCACCTGCAATAAACTACTTACCTTTCCATTACCAGCTTAACAGCCACCTGCCAGAGTGAGTGTATGAAGAACAGATAAAGAAGCTCTTAAACATCATGACTGCCAGAATAGTACTTTGCACCATCAAGTCTGGAAAATAACTCTTGTGTACACCAGGGTGTATAAAGAGACTCTATCTCTTTTTTTCAAAGTTCTGGAACTTAACAATAGAGAACCCAGACTTTTCAAAAACACTGTTGACTTTTCAAAGTATGGTCGCCTTTCCAAAACTTGTCAACTTTTCAAGACTTTCTGTAAGGATATAGAAATTAGCTCCCCAGATGAAGTAAGTTGTGATGAAGTCGTGGCTAAAGTATTAGTCACATGAAATTCAGTAATACAGGATACAGCCTATTTTCATTTGCACACCCCCTTAAATAGCAATCCTCCCCTACACAGATGCACACACACACACACACACACACACACACACACATGCATATACCTATCCTGCCCATCCAACATGCTACCCATATTTTCATTTACAAACAAGCCGACCAATTAATGTACCGGTGTACCCATCCATTCTTCTATCCATCTATAGTCTCATATATTCCTCTATGCTCCCATCCATCCATCCATATTCCCATCCATGTACCCACTCATTTCAGTAAAGTTATTGCTACTAAGTTTCTGAATATAAAATAATGATTGATATTTTTGAGTTCTCACAATTTCAGTCAAATTTGGGGATGTTAAACAATAGTAACAAAATCTGCGCAGGTTGTAGGGAAATTCAGAAAATTGGCCTTATCTGAACAACCAAAAAATATGGATATATATTACCTTGTCTTCTTACTTAACTAGATATAATTATTCTGTGTGAACATCAATAATAGTGGGATTTACAGAAACAACTAACCTGAACTCACAGGAGCTCAGAGTCTGAACTGATAGCTAGGAACCTGAGTAGGCCCTCTATGTATGTATGACAGTTGAGTAGCTTGGTCTATTTGTGGAACTCCTGGCAGTGGGAACAGGAACTGTCCCTAACTCCTTGGCTGGTTTTTGGAAACCTATTCCTTAAACTGGGTTGGCATTCCTAGCCCTAATACATGGAAAGGGGCTCAGCTCTACCTCAACCTGCGGGGGCATTGTTGACAATGATGGGAGTCCTGCTCCTTTCTGAACAGAAAGAGATGGGGGAGTGGATTGGGGAAGGGTGGAGGTGAGGTGGGGGCTGGAAATGGGAGGAGAAGGGGAAGGAGAAACTGCAGTCAGCATGTACACTAAGTGAATAAAATTAGTTTATAAAAAGAATAGTGCAATTTACTTAGTTAAGAATGCTGTACAGAGAACTGATTAGGTATACTTGGTCACTAGATGAAATAAAGGGTTAGGAAGAGGAAGGGCCATGATAGCAATAATGAGACAGAAACTTTCTATTCATAAGATGAAACCACTTGTCTGAGGTTTACATTCCCAAGGACAAGAGTTCCTCTTCTAAGGATGCTTTATGTCTAACACCTGTTCCTGATAATATACTTTTCTTAAATATTGCTGATGTGACTAAAAGAAGCTTTCATACTGTGCCAACCAATGATACATGACCTTCTGATTTGTTATGTGTTTGAATACTATATAATGAAAACATGAATTCGGTAAAATCGCAGCAGATTCCAACCAAAAAAAAAAAAAAGAATGCTGAGTGATAGGAACTTAAATTAGTATTGTTTTCCAGAGGAAAGTTGTGAACAACATAACATCTTAGGCTACCCTTGAATGATTCTTCTCTAGCATATCTACAAATCACTAACCCATGGATTAGTGTCAGAATGACACTCCCCTTAATGTCTTCAAACCACAGAGACTTTCTTCAAACCTATATTATACTCTGCCAATTTTCTGTTGTATATAAAATTCAAATGTGCCAGCTGAGACTCAATAAACATGTAACTAATCTTTTCCCTTTATCCATTCAACAGATGTCTAATAAAAATAATATTATTGATAAATAGAATAGCTGATGATCTTTGGCACAGGCAACGGACTTTACATTATGCCAAACAATTCATAAGTACTATTTTAATCTTTTGTTATGGCAACTCTTTCAGGTACGTATTCTAAGTGTAAAGGAGGTTGAACTTTGCATCATGTGATGCGATGTAAAGTGGAGACAGCTTTGCTAGGAGTTCTGAGATCAAATCATGTCAATTGTTTACTTTTCTGTCTCTGTAAACAAATAACTGACAAGAAGCAACTTAAGAGTGTAAGGGTTTCCAGGTTGCGGGGATCGCAGTGTCATGTCATGGCAGTGACATGACAGCAGATGAGAAAGGCATGACAGCAGAGGGAGGAAGCTGGCTAGTCACATTGTGTCCATGCTCAGAAAACAGTGATGAATGCTGCATCTCACATAGTGTTCTCTGTCTCTCTCTGTGTCTCTGCCTGTCTCTCTCTATCTTTGTCTCTTTCTGCCTCTCTTTCTCTGTCTGCCTCTTTTTCTCTCCCCTTTCTTCTCTTCTCCTCTTCTCTTCTCATCCTCTCTTCTCCTCTCTTCCCCTCTCCTTTCCTGTGTATTCAGTCCACGCCCCACAGCATGTTGCCATATACTGTTGTGGGACAATGGCCTTGTACCCTGTCACTTGTATTGCTTTTAATAAAACATTGATTGGCCAGTAGCCAGGCAGGAAGTATAGGCAGGGTGACTAGGCAGGAAGTAGAGGTGGGGCAATGAGAACAAGAAAATTCTGGGAAGAGGAAAGTCTCAGTCTGAAGTCGTAACCCAGACACAGAGGAAGCAAGATAAGAATGCCTCGCTGATAAAAAGGTATGTAGCTGACACAGACAAGAATTATGGGTTAATGTAGGATGTAAGAGATAATAAGAAACCTGAGCTACTATGCCAGCCAATTTATGATTAAAGTAGACTTCTGTGTATATCTTTGGGACTGAACAACTGCAGTACCAGGTGGGACAGAAACCTTTGTCAACAATATATATTTAGGCAGGAACTTCCTACTTCAATTAACCTAATAAAAATCTTTCCCATAGACATTACCTGAACATTTATCCCCAAGACGATTCTGGATATTGTCAAATTAATAATTACTATAAACCACCTCACCATGGTATCATAGATGATGGCAATAAAAATTGCCTATGATTGGGAAAGTGTCAGGAAAGGTGGTACTCTCAGGAGAAAGACAATTCACCAACACCACAGACAAAGAGAACATATGTGTGAATATTATAACATAATTTCAACATGTGAAGCTTAGTATTTCACTAAGAAAAATTAAATAGTTGAGTTGTGTGGATTATTTGGAGTAAATGATGGAGGGAATTGTAGGTCATGGTAGGAATCTATTATTTGGACCCAGAGAAGTTGGAGAAGCCAGGCCATGGCTCACCAGGGGGTCAGATAGTTCAGGGAGTGTAAGAACATGAAGAAGCAATTTAACAAAATTCAAATGAAGTGTTTGAGTGGAGCTTTGTAGAGATGCTATTTCAACCACCGTACAGACCCCAGTGAAGAAAATGCTCAAATTTCCAGGGTTCAGAAAAATACACCCGTGGGTTTAGAATTTGATGAGCCTACAGATGGCAAAAGCAAATGTGCTAGTCTACCCCGGGAACTCCAAGTGTTTCAGTACGGATCTTATATATCTTCTGACAGGCCACAAATGAAAGGCTTGATCCTCATTCTATGGACCTATTTCAAAGTGGTGGCTTCTTTCAGTCATGTGGTCTAGCGTGTGGTATTTATGTCATTGAGGAGAGTGCCTTCAAAAGGAATTATAGGACTCTAGTCTTGTCAGTTTTCATCTATAAATTGAGGATCTTTGTCCCCCATATGTTGTTACTATGAAATGCTGCCTCACGGCAAACCTAAAGGCAATAACATCAACTGAACATGGTCTGAAACAAACTTTAACCCTTTCAAAATTGATTATCTTGAGTATTTTGTGGCAGTTGACTGAAACACCAAGTTCACATCAGTTTGTCTTATCTTAACAATAGTCTTTTTTTCTTTTTCATTTATTTGTTTATTTATTTAAAAAAAAATCTTTGCTCATTTTACATACCAATCCGAGTTTCCTCTCCCTCCCTCTCCTCTATTTTCCATGTACCCCACCCCCATTCAATCTTCAGAGAGGGTAAGACTTCCCATAGGGAGTCAACAAAGTATGGAATATCACTTTGAGACAGAACCAAGATCCTCCACGCATATCTAGGCTGAGCAAAGTATTCCTCCAAAGAGAATGAGCACAAAAAAAAGAAAAAAGAAAAACACAACAAAAACAGTTCAAGCCTTAGGGATAAATATTCATCCCATAGCCAGCCCCAGACACACAACTGTCATTCAGAGGCCCTAATTTGGGCCTATAGTTTCCGCTGTTGTCAGTCTGGAGTCAATGAGCTCCCATTAGCACAAGTCAAGCTGCTTCTGTGGGAACCCCAAAAATAGTCTTGACCCCTTAGCTGATAGATATTATTGCTCCTCCCTCCCTTCGATTGTCTCTGGGAGTGCTAGGGAGTGGTAGCACATTCCTTTAATCCCAGGACTCAGGAGACAGAAGCAGTTGGCAGTATTCTTAATAAGTTTCTCTTTTGTTCTCTGAATGATCCTTGTTTGAATGATTAATTATATGATTATTGAACTATAAGGTGTATCTTTTCCTGTACCTGATGAAAATTTATTGAAAGCTTTTGGGCAAGAGAGTGCTGCAATTCTTGTTCTAAAAATAACACTTAGATAATTCAACTACAGCACAGGGAAAGCAGACCAAGAGCATGAGGGGGAAAGGGAACATTAAGGAGGCTGTACAAGGACTGTAGGAAAGACGGTGCTGGCTTGTATTCATTTAGTGAAACAAGGATTCTGAAGGTGGAATCCAATGAAACCCATCCAGTATGAAAGTAGGCGCTAACACAACTTTCCTGCTCTTAACCAGGAACTTCACGCTCATTACTTAGTATCAGAAAATGACCAGACCTAATATCTATCCAGGCAGCCCTAATGTTTAACAATGTATGGATGATTCATTTAATATTGTACATCCTCACCCTTCTAGTCACCCATTTTAGAAGCTGAGTAACTCTTGTGCAGTATGACACTCATCCTTTTGTTTGCCAAGACAAAAGCACAGTAAACTTCAATTGGGAGTGCAATCTAATAAATAATATTCTAATAATTAGAGCCAAACAATAACTATTAAAAAGTAGACTTCAGTTTTCTTTTAGAGGTGTTAAATATGTTCACAATTGAAAAAAAATAAGATTTGGAAAGAAATCTAAGGATGATTTGCCTCCTCCATACCACTTACCTTCTGATCAAGTAGTCAAAGAACAGCCAGGAGCATTTTGTTTGTGTCTCAAAATATAGCATTAATTTATGATCATTTGACTTAAATTTATCATAATTATAACAATGGGTCTGGGTAAAATGCTTTCATAATTCTTAGAATGTGATAACTGAAATAGCAGCTTTGTATCTCTTTGTTTTTGCTGCATCATTCATTTCAATATTTCTTCAACAATGCAAAAATAGTAAAATACAACAGGATGTTGGTGGTGCACACTTTTAATCCCAGTAGTTGGAAGGCAGAGGCAGGGTTTCTGACTTTCAGGCCAACAAAAGTTCTGGGACAGCAGGACAGCAGGTCTACAAAGAGAAACCCTATCTAAAGAGAGAGAGAGAGAGAGAGAGAGAGAGAGAGAGAGAGAGAGAGAGAATAGAATATGTATATATTTATGTATACAATATATATTAGTGTGATGCTATATACACATATATGACAAAAACATATTTATACATGAATATGTATACCTATACTAGAATTAATACATAAATCATAAAAATTCATATGCAGACCAGGAATATGAAGAGGAATATGCACATATAATTTCATGTGGGATGTGCACAAAATATTTACAGAACTGTGCCAATCTCTAAACAGTAGATTGAACTAGAATTGCCCAGATTGTGTATAAGGAGGAGGACACTTGGTTTCATCTTTGGCAATCATCACTTTCTACACAACTTGAAATTCAAGATGGCTCTTGAAGCTTTTTCAGAGGAGCTGACATGTAAATTCTACACACTGGTGAGAAGTTTTACTATACTTGGTCTTGTACAAAGCTAACATGTCCCTTAAGCAGTGCACAATATACTTTGGGTCTTTGGTCTTCAAGGTCTTGTGGTTTCACTATGGATAGAGAGAGGAACAGATATCATGGGCATAATAACAGAACAAAGGGACCACTAAGGAATGACACAACACCCTGGAGAAGTCCTGGCTCTGTGTTTGTGTAATGTAAGCATATGTAGATAAGAAATTGCTAAAGAAAATTAGTTTTAAAGATAATAGAATGAGATTGAGTATGTACTTCATATGCTAGAGTCTTTACCTAGCATGCAGGAAACCCTGAATTCAATCTCCTGTAATACATAAAACCTAGTGTGTTGGTAACATATCCCTGAAATTCTAACACACAGGAGATTGAGGATGGAGGATCCTAAATTCAAGATCATTATATGCTACATATTGAGCCCAAGTCTATTATGTCTCAATAAAAAAAAATAATCAAAACTGATGAATAAAATAAATTCCCGTAGATCAAATTCAAAATTGTCTGTGCTGGAAGTACACCAGATAAATTCATGCAAATTAATTTTGCATAATTAACAAGGAAAGATTCCAAAAAGAGTGAGAGATTTTCCTTTTCAAGAAGTATTAAGGAGGTCTGGAGAGATGGCTGGGCAACTAAAGGCTAGGCTCACAATCAAAAATATAAGAAATATCAATGATAAATTCCAAATAGCTCTAAGAATCAGATAAAAAGATGAAAGTGAAAGCTTCATTTTAAAGTCTCCTCTATAATGATATAAACATGCTGGAAAGAATTTATCCTTCATAATACTTGAAATACATATTTGTCAAACAAAAATGATAGAAATAAAATCTGTTTTGTGTACATTTTTGAAGCTTATTTATTTAATCAAGTAATTTCAAGGCTAAAAATAATTCAATAACAGATTAAGTATAAAGACTTAAGTATATTTCCTTAAAATTTACTTTAGAATATGATTTCAGTTTTTATCAAACTTTGAAGACATTTAACACCCTCACTCTTTAAACGGCTTTCTAATGACATCAGTTTTAATGATTTATATAATTTGAAGTGGTTATTTTCCATACTTCATTACTTTCTCCCAAATGATCATTGATTTGATAATTACTTGATATTTTAAAGCCGGAAGACATAATGTCCTTGAGAATGTTTTAAAGCATAAATAAGTCTTGTTCTAAGCATAAATAAATTACATGAACTTATGGATGATTTATTTTTTTCAAAAAAGATAAAGATCATTTGACTTTATCTTAATTAAGACTATTTAGCAACACAACTTATTGAGAAAATCAACATATAGCTGTTAACAGGCCATAAAGAAGGCATTTCTCGCAGGAGTCTGAAAATGTCACTGTGTTTTATGAGGATGACCCAGAATTATCTGTAGAAAATAGCTCGCTTCCTTTCAACTTCTCCCTCACTAGTCTGTAAATTTTATTTTTACAGAGTGAGTTAACATGTATTTTTTTTTAAATTTGGTTAATTCTAAACATTCTATTGTCTTATATTTTTGTCATTCAATCTGGTTTATGGTTTTATAATTTGCCATTTCTATGTGTTGTCTTTTGGATGTACATAAGAACTGAATCAAGCTGTCATATTTACAATACACATTTTACGTAGGTAAAAAGGCATAAAAGATGCAAAGCAATTTAGTATGTTTATATCATATACATACGAGATATATGTGTATGTCTGGGAGATGTTTTAGCAGGTAAAGGAGCCTGTCGTCAAGACAAAGGATCTGAGTTTGATTCCCAGGACCACAGTGGTGGAAGGAGAGAATTGACAAAAAGTTATGGGTATGGACACACACACACACACACACACACACACGTAAATTTCTAGAATAGTAAATATAATATTTTAGATGATGCTAGTGGGAAAATTAAATTTGGGCAACTCTAGCTGAATTAAAATGCATTCAGTAGACATCTCTTGGCATAGAAGCACACTGGGTATAGTGGCTAAGGATGCTGGTGTCCTGTTGTCCGAAGGGCTCTTTGTACTACACATTCTCCCTGTAGAACTGGGCTTTGATTCTGATTGTAATCCCTAACTCCTGAAGCTGCTTCTTCACCAGTATACACTTCAAACTGTAAAGTGATTAGTTTGCAGTTAATACTAGTGAACACACATGAATACTTAACTTAATAAATAGATTGAGGTTGAAGAAAAAGAGGATAAAAATGGACCTCCCTGTCCCTTCATGTTTCAGTTAGAAGCCCTTTGCAGATTCATAGAAGGCCTCTGCTTGAGTGCCCATCACACTTTCACTGTCCCAGCCATCAATCATCCTGATACCACAGGGCCCAACTGACCCAAAATAATTGGCAGAAGTTAGGATGAGGGATGGGAGTATAACTCAGTTGGTAGAGTATTTGCCTAGCACATAATAAAGTCTGGGCCACCACTGCATAAACTGGCCGTGGTTGTGCCTGCGACTTTGGTAGTTGATGCAAGAGGATAAGAAGTTCACGATCATCCTCAGTTACATAGTGAATTCAAGACCAGCCTGAGATAAAAATTAATCAAAATTTTAGAAAAAAAGTGGGGGGGGTAATCTTTAATTTCAGCTCCCACTCCTTCCATAATTCATATTTTTCTCAGAGGATGTATTCTTTAATAAAGCCATAAGCACTTATGAAACAAGTTAAGCATCTAAGACATAAGAATGGGGAAATTTGAGTCTTTGAATTACTCTAAACACACAAAAAATTATAAATAACTTTTCTGTAGGATGACTTTACAAATCATTCTAAAGTACTTACTATTTTATGGAATAGAACACTATAGAAAATACTTTAATCATTACTTTTTAAAAAGTAAATATACAAGTTCCTTAAAATCTTCCTAATACTATAGTAATAAAAAGTTTCACTATGGTAGAGCAAACACAGGATTACTGACAGAATAAAACCTTATTAAATATGGGAACATGAGAGTTATCAAGTAACTTTAATAAAGCATTTTGACTTTTGTATTTTTAATCAAAGTTAATAATATGTACCTTAATCATTTTAGGGTTTCCTCTTTTACAGTGTTTTTTAGCTAGTCCCTTAAGGTTACATGTCACTATGACTTCAGAAATACATATATGCCCATATAAACACACAAAGAATGGGTAAACATACAAACATGCTTTCTTCCAGACTCTTACTGAGTCTTCAAAACCAAAATTTTTGAATATTTATGAGCAGCAAAAACTAGATTCTAATGGAAAAGCAATGTGTGCATATGAGTATCCATCTGTCATCTATCTTTTGTTATTTATTTTTGGACTTTTACTTGTTGTGTGTTTAATAAACTCAATCTAAACCAAAAGTATGAACTATAATATTATACATGAATAGGGTTCTGCCCTGGAGTGTGCTGTATGTCCTTGTTGTATTTTCTTTAGACTGGGCTGGCAGTGAGAAAGTCCCAGCAGTCTTCTGTCTCTATCCATATCACTGGAAATACAAGCCTACTCTTGACCAAATCCAACTTCTATGTGTACGCTGGTTATTTAATTTCATTATTGCACAGCAAGTGCTTGCTTACTTACTTACTGAAATGTTTTTCCACCCCCTGGAATCCTTTTTACATCTAGAATATAATAAATATTTTCTATGGTCATTTGTAATGAGTTTCAAAGCATCCATTAGGACTAGGGGAAAATGTAAATCATTATTAACTGTTACTACAATAGTTAATTATTGTATATTATAATGACTCAACTTTCATGTTGCATAATGTAAGATCAATCAATTGCTCTGAATTAGAAAATATTTATAATTAGTGATGTAAAGAAAATGATCTAGATTTGGGTACCTGCTATATGTGGACTTAAAATACCTGAGTACATCTTTGTGCATATGCACTCATGCATATTTTTCTAGTAAAAGAATTACAGATTATATAAAGTATTCACCAATGTTTTTGATATAAAAATTAAGAACTCTGGGTTTGAGTCACCATCAAGCACAGTTTGTTTACATTTGGAGAAAATGTGTAATGCAGAAAGGGTCATATGGCAAACACTACACAAGTTCTATGGTAAATTGAAACATAGATGATTGATTAATAAATTGTCATTTGCTTTTGTAGGTAACTCAGAAACTTGTGCACTACCTCATTTCAGACCCAGAAGTGTAGTTTTCCACCCTCCTTCAGACCCATGCATTTTTGTCAAGAGTCCTCCAAAACTCCTTAACTGGGGAAGAGACATCACTATCAGCTACAAGGCAGGGAGAAGAGACTGACAAAAACACTGAGTGAAATGCTGAGTCCATAAAAGCATCTAGGAGATGAACCATTTCCAAACAAATATCACTGTGGTTTATTCTGTGACGTGAGTGTGCTTGCCAGGAGAAGAGAACAATCAGCCATAGAAGCTCAACCATGGAACGAAAGCTCAATTGTCAATCTCAGCTGACTGCCTCAGTGTGCCTCGTTAGTCTCTGCTGGATTCTATGAGCTCTAGATTTGTTGATGATATTTCTATCAGTTGTTTGCTCTTTTACATAGGAGCTTCACCTAAGGTGACACTTACCTGCCTGGGAATCTATAGAGAACTCCAACCAGCTGCCTTACTGGAGCTTGCTCGGTGTGTTTTCGCTAGATGTTTGAAAGCCCCCGATTTTGTGATGCTACTTTTCTGCATTTGTTTGTTCTTTTAATTGGAAACTGCATGAAATAGGCTACTCTTCTCTGCCTGTGACTCTCTATATTGGGAACTGCACCTGACTGCATTGAATGGGGCTTCCCCAGTTGATTTTTGCTGAATGTTTGAATACCCAATTTAATAACGCTTTGATATCTCACTATCACAGGTGTGTGTGTGTGTGTGTGTGAGAGAGAGAGAGAGAGAGAGAGAGAGAGAGAGAGAGAGCTGTCATCTATCATCTAATTTTCTGTCATCTACCTGTTTTTCATTAATCTATCTGTCATCTGTCATTTGCTGGTTTTTCTTTTACTTTGGCTCATTATATACATAGTAAACTCAATTATTATAAACCAAAATATAAACTATACAGTTATTGTAATTTATCTGAAGAAATGCAGTGGTCATTTATGCAAAGAACACTTATAAAAATAAAAAGGGAAGCTCCCAATCCCACAGGGCAGGGAACCATGACAGCTCTTTGGACTGGAGAGGGAGGGGCAGAGGAGTGGGGGGAGGGGGGGAAATGGGAGACTGGGAGGAGGCAGAAATTTTTTTCAATAAAAAAAATTTTGCTGGAGAGGCTGTGGAGGAAGGGGTACTCTCATCCATTGCTGGTGGGAATGCAATCTTGTGCAACCACTTTGGAAATCAGTGTTTCGGTTT